>NC_043704.1:61625344-61653814 GCF_006229205.1 Suricata suricatta | reverse complement strand
ATTGTAGTATAGAGGTGGAATTTAGGAAAGGTATTAGGCAGGCTGTGTTTTAGCTTATGGGCAAGTAATAAATTGTATCACGTATCTTGAATGTATCATAGATAAACTGCTATATAAAGATCGCCACTTCAGATAGCTGTGAAATTAGGTGATTAACTAGTTGTTACATAACCTTCTAATTTCTGTATAAGTCTAATTACATGAAATAGAAGTTGGGGTTTTGATTTTTTACTTTGCTTTTCTGTTTGGAGTGTCATTGTAACTACTGTAGTGTAAATGATGGGAAATAATTGCATATGTTAAAAAAATAAATAAATAAACAGAAAAAAAAACCAGTATATATAGGATTCAGCATTATCTTCGGGTTTTATCTTCTGGGATAGGGGCTTTATCCCTCCAAGATAAAGGTGAATTCCTGCATAAATGCATGTATATGAGTGGCCTTTATATGCAAATAGAATCGCCTTAGCTTACTCTTACTCCTTAGTTTAGAAGCACTCAGATCCCCCTTCAAGAAAGAACTCCTAGCCCAGTTGCAAGAGACTTGATAAGCTGATAGCTCCAGCTTTTAAGGTCTGCCCCAGCTAATGAGCTAGTAGTGGTTTCCTCAATGCCTGAGCCAGACTATGGAAAAAAAGCCTAGGCACTTCTACCCAAGTGAAACCTCTCAATAAAGGCACATTTAGGGGTGCCTGGATGGCTAAGTCGGTTAAGTGTCCGACTTCTGCTCACGTTTTCACAGCTCATGAGTTTGAGCTCCTCATCAGGCTCTGTGCTGACAGCTCAGAGCCTGAGCCTCCTATTGATTCTGTGTCTCCCTTTCTCTCTCTCTCTGCCCTTCTCCCACTCCCAATCTCTCTCTCAAAAATAAATAAAACATAAAAAAAATTTTTTAAGGCACATTTAAGTTATATCTGTTTTTGCTTTGCTTTGTTTTGTTATTAAAAACAATGCAGCAATTAGCATCTTTAAACATGTATCTTTAGGCATGAGTGAGTGCCTGGTTTTCTCTACCCTCTATTACTGTTCAATCCCTAATTTTTAATCCCTGTCAATCTGATAAAAGAAAAATGGCACTTCACTAACATTTTTATTTGCAACTTCCTAATTATGAGTGGTAGGTCAGAATTATTTTAAATCATCAACTCATCATTCATACTTATTTATGAACTTTTTTTTGTGTTCTTTCCCCTTTTGCTACCAAGTCGTTGATCTTTTCCTTATTGATTTGTTGGAGTATTTTGCAAAAGAAGTAAACTTGTTGCCACAATGTTGCAAATATTTGTCCCTGTTTGTTGTTTGATTTTTAAATTTTTAATGGCATTTCCTCCCCTATTCAATAGTTTTAATTTGCATATAGTCAAACATCTATTTTTCCAATATAGCTTCTGGGTTTTGTGTCATAATTATAAAGTTCTTCTCAGCTTTAATATTTTCAGAATTGGTCCTTATTTAATATTTTTAGCTTTTTCCCCTTTAAAATTTGCGTTTCATCTACAATTTATTTTGACTTGGGTAATAAGATAGGATTTCAGCTTTTTTCCCCTCATCATTTCTGAATATTCTATCTCTTCTACACTAATTCTAGGTTCCTCTTTTATAATAAACTAAAACCACATATATTTATTTGGTTTCATTTCTGGACTTTATAGTTTAATCTACTGACTTATTTTTGTATCCTTCACTGCCACCAAAACTGTGGGGTTTTTTTTTAAGTTTATTTATTTATTTTGAGAGAGAGAAAGCCTGCACACGTGTGAGCAGGGGTGGGGGGAGCAGAGAGAGAAGGAGAGAGAATCTTAAGCAGGCTCTGTACTGTCAGCATGGAGCCTGATGCAGGGGCTCAATCCCACTAACTGTGAGATCATGACCTGAGCTTAGAATCAAGAGTTGGATGCTTAACCGACTGAGCCATGCAGGCATCCCCAAAACTGTTTATTATTATTGATTTATCATCTTTTAATAACTAATAGGAACTAAACCCTCTAACTTTACCCGAACCAATGTGAGTTTGCTGTGTGGTGAGTCAGAAACTGTACCAGGTGGAGTTGTCATGCAAAGAAAACAAGGAGATGCATGCTGTAAATAAAGAGATCAGGGAAAAGAGGTTCCAAAACCATGACTTCCCAGCAAAGGTGAATGGATTCCTTTCATTTAGGGCTCTGATGAATATTTAGACCTTGTCATCATATGTAGAGGCGGGCATAAGGTCACGCGTGCACCTTAAGGAAACATAGGTACACACATTGTATGTTATGTAAATGAGGCATGCGCTCCTCCTTGGGTGGAGATTTTAGTATTATACTGAGGTAAAGGTAGTTGTCCTTATTCTAGAGGTTACTCCCTGGTCAATCTGCATAGGCAAGAGTCACAGATTATGTTCAAACTGGTCTGAGTGGTCTGGGCAGACTGGAGGTCTTGTCAGGGAAGTCACTATTGCTGAAGGTCAGTTTCACTTTCCATTCACCTGAGTTAAGAAATAAGCTAGAAAGAAGAACTTAGGGGAAAATATGGGACAAAGATCGGTGAAGAGGAGCCGTTGGGCAGTAAAGGTCAGGTCTTGAGGTCTGGCTGGTAACTGTTTTTAAACTCTTCTTAAATTCTTTCTTCGGTATCTCTGGCTAGTCACTCATGTTTATTACCAACATTACTGTTTTACATTGTTTTCCACAGATAACCTTTGCTTCTGGGTGACTAGTGAATATGTGAATCTAAAACTAATTCAATTTTACTTTTAATATATTTTTCCAGGTTAAGGACGGTATTATTTCAAGTTCTCTCCAAATTTTACTATTTCAAATGATAGAATTGGATTCCTAAAGTAAACACCCCTTCCATATTATATTGTAGCTTTACGAGATGTGACCACTGCTGGGTGGGGTAGTGGAAGAAACTGGGTAAAAGATACACGGGTTCTTTCTGCATTTTTTCTTACAACTGCACTTGAATCTATAATTACCTCAAACCTAAAGCTTTTATTTTCAACTAGTACAGAGTCTGATACATTGTACATGCTCTAAATGCTACTTTCCTGCCTCATTCCCCATATCCCTTCAACACAGTTTTTTCTTAAATGTATTCTTTAGTTTCTGGATAGGCATTCATAAGTAAGTCTCTAAGGCAAATTCAGTCAGCTTTGAGGTAAACTATAAAATTGGTGTTATACTCCCACATCTCTAGGAGAGGGATCTGGTTTTAAAAATAGTGATAGCAATTAAGAGGTGAATAGGCACCAATTCAACGTAAATGGCTACTGGATTATGGGATCTTCTTCAAGTAGGGTTCTTTTCATCTTTGTAGCAATTCCTGTCTTTAATCTTTTTTCTCACTTTGAAATTTCTCTACAAACAAATAGTATTGCTTTTCCTACCCAAGCTGTAAGAAAGACTACATGTGTATATCCTGTGTAGCTTTTTATCTGTATTTTAAAAACTGTAAACCTTTATTTTTTTAATGTTTATTTATTTTTAGAAAGAAAAAGAGCAAGGGAAAGGCGGGTAGTGAGAGAAAAAAATAGAGAGAGAAAGAGAATCCCAAGCAGGCTCCATGCTATCAGCACAGAGTCCAATGTGAGGCTTGATCCCATGAATTGTGAGATCATGACCTGAGCTGAAATCAAGAGTTGGACACTTAACTGACTGAGCCACCTAAGCATCTCACCAGTAAATCTTTATATGCTTAGCACTGTTCTAGGAAAGACTGATTATTGACAGGGCTAGTCCTAAGAAAAATTGCAAGGTAAATAAAACTTGAATTGAACCCCAACCACATCTCCCTTCCCAATGCCCCCCCTAAGGAATTCCTGGGTAAGGGGCTGTAGTTTCCTTTGGCTTCCTAGAATCCCTCTAATGTCAATTCACTCAAACTAGATATTGGTCCATGCTCAACATGTATTTCTCTACCTGCATGACTTCTCTTCTGTCTGTGGAAATCTTATTTCAAAAATTGTTTAATTATCTTGTTCAAAATATTCTGTGTAAGACATGAAGGGCCCTTGATGTGAAGTAGTGTAAATGTGAAACCAGCTATTGGTAGCAACAATAATGGCCCTATTATTATTTGGGAATCAATTTATACATGTTCTGGTAAAAAGAGACTGTTGTTCTGCTCTGGTAAAGGGTGAGAAAGGATAAGAAATGAATTCAGCAGAAGTACATATTTGGAAATGCCCCTAATGTTGGCCAGATTGGCGATTTAGTCCCAACAAAATCAGCAGTTGTGCTGATTCATCTCACAAAGGGAACTGGCCTTTGGACAGAGGAGAGGCAAAACTAGAAGAAAAAAAAAAAAAACCACGATCAGTGATTGAACAAAAAGACTAATGGCCAATACAAGTAATGCTCTCCTGCTGAAATGCTCTCCTGCTAAAAAAAGTTCATTCATCACTGGAGAAATAGAGAATGTGAAACCCTAAAAGAAATAGCCCCAATGATCTTTGACACCAAAATAATCAAAGCTAAATCTCAAATTTCAATAGGAAATAAGATTCTGATTCAAAAGAACAATCTGTCCAAAGCCTATCACTGGATCAGGAGTAGATTAAATTATGCCTAACAATCATTAGGAGAGTATTATTTTCTTCCACTCACTTTTATTCCCACAGGGGAAAAAAAAAATCCCTGCAAACTTCAAGTTGTTTTAAAACTGTTATCTCTCATATGGGCCAACAGTAAGTTTAAGAGCTTATTAGAGCACATTGCTTTTGATATGAATATACTAAAGGGCATGTCTGTCTCTCTCTCAATTTAAAAAGCCCAAATCTTAGGTACTTGGCAGAAAAGGCCAAAAAATGGTCGTTGGAGGAAAAAAACCTGGTTTAAAACATAGCTTAACTATTAATAAGCCATGTAATCCTGGGCAATCTACCTAAATTCCAAGAGTCTATTTCTTAATTTATAAAACGAGTAGAATAAAGGGTGCCTATCTGGCTCCATCAGATGAACATGTGACTCTTGATCTCAGGGTTGTGAGTTCAAGCCCCCTTTGGGGGTAGAGAGTACTTAAATAAAGAAAAAAACTTTGAAAACATAAAATGAGTAGTATACTACTAACCAATAATATTTAGTGGGGGGATAATAATGGTTAGCTCCCTGCAGGCACAAGTAGGGGCATGGTGTGAATGGTTACGACTTTTATGATCTTGGCACATTCCACTTCTCTGGGGCCACACATTTATCTCTAAGTTTAGCTTCTTTAGGTCATAAATAAACCTGTTTTCCAAATTAATATAAAATTCAAAGAATTACGTCAGACAATGCCACAGTTTCTTTCCCTCAAAGGTGACCCTCTGCTTTCAACAATTAAGGCTAAATTCCTGCTGAGTTAGTCATGGCTTCAGGAGTCAGTCCTTCTTTTCTACTGGCAGCATTTTAACTAGAGATTGACATTCATTAATTCAGCAATTCAAAAACCTATCTATTATGGCTCAGGCACTGCACTAGCTCAGGAAATAGATAAATTAATAAGATCATCACTGTTTTTAAGAAGCTGATGAGAGCTCATAATGACTGAACATAAAGAAAAAAATGTTTACAGATGTTAAGATATTTATTTTCTATTATAGAATTAAACATATATATGTTTTACAGTAAATTCATTTATGTCTTATACCATGGGTTTGGTTAATAAAATAGAAACCATGTCAGTGATTTTAATAGGCAGAATTTAATATAAGGATTTGCTTAAACAGGCTTTAGAAGACTAGAAAAATACAAAAGAGACCACTGAGATAACACAGAAACAGTGATTATAGAATGCAGCTACCACCCATAGGGCTGGGGTAACAAAGGGAAGCAGATTATTAGAAAAAAGAAGTTTGGGATTGCCTGGGTGGTTCACTTGGTTAACCATCCAGTTCTTGATTTCGGCTCAGACTGTGATCTCATAGTTTGTGAGATTGAGCCCTGCATTGGGATCTGTACTGACAGCGTAGAGCCTGCTTAGGATTCCCTCTCTCTCTCTCTCTCTCTCTCTCTCTCTCTCTCTCTCTGTCCCTCCCACACACACTCTCTATATCTCAAAATAAATAAGCATTAAAAAAAAAAAAGAAACATAGAAGTTTGGAAGTTTGGAGAATGGCCCACAGAGCTGAGACCAGCATTCTCTGGGAAAGATATTGTCCAGCTGGTGCTGATGACTCAGGTGTTCAGAAGGGTCCCTGTGGAGTTGGAACTCAGCTGGTATAGACATTTTATGAGGAAGAAGGTTGAGTATGGGAGTATGGAACAAACTGCTATTGGAACTAGGCATTGTTGCTGGGGCAAAGAACCATGCTGATGTGACAGTGAGATGAACAGAAAGCTGACAGGGAGAAGCCCAACCCTTTCCTTTTCCTCCTTCTGCCTTCTGGTCTCCTGCTGGTGCTCTCTACTGAGAGAGCCTCATGGGAGCCAGTCTGCAAAGTAGCAACATGGTGTGCAGGGTCCCAGCCACAGCATCAAAGAGCAGAGTGTAGAACAGCAACTTTTAGGGGCACCTGGGTGGCTCAGTTGGTTAAGTGTCTGGCTTCAGCTCAGGTCATGATCTTAGGGTTCGTGGGTTCAAGCCCCGCATTGGGCTCTGTGCTGACAGCTAGCTCAGAACTTGGAGCCTGCTTCAGATTGTGTATCTCCCTCTCTCTCTCACCCTCCTCTGCTCACACTGTCTCTCTGTCTCTCAAAAATAAATAAAAAACAAAAATTTTTTTTAAAAAATAGTAAGTTTGAATCCGAAAAATAATAGGTTAATAGTCAGCATAGTATTTTGTGTGTAATACTCTGTTATTTGCCTATAACTGTGCTAACTGCTGTGTTGGACCCAACTTAAATAATGATATGTTTTCATGTATCCATTAAACTTGGTGAAAAAAGAAAAATTTAAAAACAGATTAACTAAAAGTCAAGAAACCTTGCCCCTAGAATTTGCTCTGTCAGTATGTGATATTAAAAACGTTTTAATAACATAATTAAATTTTGTTATTTTTGGAAGGAATCAAAGATTATCTAATCTTGTCTACTTGCTTTACAGAATATTTTAGTAAATTTGATACAGTATGAATTATTTACTATCTATATACAACCTGTTTTGTTTTTCTATGAAATAGGAGTATTGGAACAAATGTCCAAAATGTGATTTGTCCATCTCACCACTCTGTTAACATTATGCCCACCAACCACTCCCAGTAATTTAGTAAATATATAACTAAACATTAGGCAGTATGCTAAGCACTGAAAATGGAGTTCCTGTCTTCAGGAGTACTACAATCTATGGAGGAGATAGAAAGACAAGTGGCAGATTATGAGTGTTTTAGCTATTCTGATGGATGTATGCACAGAGCATTAGGCAAACTAATGGAGGAGGGGCATTTAATCCAAACTAAATGTGGAGTTTGAGATGAAACTTGAAGGATGAATTAGAATTCTCTGAAAAGAGAAAGGATGGGTAGGAAAGAAATAGGAAGACATTCTAGGTAGAAGGAAGAACATGTACAAAAATAGGATATGAGAAGAAGTTGTTTTCAGGGCTTGCAGTCAAGGCAGATCACAATGGGGTGCCTGGATGGCTCAGTCGGTTAAGCCTCCGGCTTTGGCTCAGGTCAGATCTCACGTTCGTGGGTTCGAGCCCCGCTTCAGGCTCTGTGCTGACAGCTAGCTCAGAGCCTGGAGCCTGCTTCCGGTTCTGTGTCTCCTTCTCTCTCTGCCCCTCCCGCTCTCATGCTCTGTCTCTCTCTGTATCAAAAATAAATAAACCATTAAAAAAAATTAAAAAAAAAAGACAGATCACAATGTGTGTCAGTAGTTTCAGCTGCAATTAAGAGATTCCCAGATAGCAGGATTTTCTAAATTATTTTTTAAAGTTTATTTATTTGGAGGTGGGGGGGAGAGAGAGAGAGTAGGGGAAGGGGCAGAGAGAGAAAAAGAGAAAATCCTAAGCAGGCATCGAGCTGTCAGCATAGAGCCCAATGTGGGGCTTGATCTCACAAACTGGGATCATGACCTGAGCAGCTGAGATTAAGAGTCAGAAGCTTAACTGACTGACCCACCCACGCACCCCCCTGATAGCAATATTTAATTTTTAAATATTTATTTATTTTTTTGAGACAGAGAGTGAGAGAGAACATAAGCAGGGCTGAAGCAGAGAGAGCGGGACAGAGGAGCAGAAGCAGGCCCTATGACAGCAGCGAGTCTGATGTAGGGTTCTAACTCACAAACTGCAGGAGCATACCTTCAGCGAAAGTCAGATGCTTAACCAACTGAGTCACCCAGGATCCCTTAGATAGCAATATTTTTAAAGTACTATTACTTCACATAACAAGAAATCCAAAAGAAGGCAGTTCTAGATTTGGTTAATTAGGCAGCTTAACAATACCAAGCCTCCTCCTTTGTGATTCTTTATGAATTCTTTCTTTTGTTATTCTCTGGCTTCTCTTTTCATAGCTAGAAGCATTATATCCTCAATACAAGGTCCAAAAGTGAGAAGAAAAGACAGATCTTTCTCCTTATGCATCTATTTACTGAGAAAAAAATCTTCTTCCTAAAAGCCTTTGTAGAGTCTGGGTTTCCCCCAAGAATGAACAAACAAACAGAGTCTGGAGTAAGAGCCTGCATGGAGGTAGTTATTTTGTGGGGAGAGAGACTGGGATAAGTGGAACACGGGAGAAGACAAGCCAACACAAGGTGATTAAGCTAGCTACCACCACAAGCAATTGTGGGTCGGTCCCACTGAAGTCCTCTGAAGAACCATGTAGATGGCCTGTATAGGGTTTTCACTCTGAGACAGAAGAAGGCAACATCAGTCTACCAGCTCCTATACCCCATTAGACAAAGGTTGAACTCTTTTGCACTTCCAGTTCTATGAACACATGAATATGGCTAAGCATAGTCCCATAGGGAGGTGCAGAGATGGTCCAATGCAGAGAGCAGAGACAGAGTGCTAGGAACTACATTTGGATGCATATTTACTTCTTATAGCCATAGCCAGGGCAAAGAAGTGGGCTGAGAGAATGTGAAGCAGGACCTATGAGGTCTGGCACACCGCCCAGAGGACTTTTTCTGTCTTTGCTGGTAAGGATCACACCATGGCCCATCCCAAAACTACAAAAGAGGGCAGAGAACAGTGATGAAAGAGAGCTGTAGACTTAGCTTCAAGAGTGTTCCATCAATAGATAATGCCTAAAACTTAAAAAAAAAGTGGTAGCAATTTAGACATATTAAAAATATAGAGTCGTTGGGGTGCCTAGTTGGCTTAGTCAGTTAAGCATCCAACTTTGGCTCAGGTCATGATCTCACGGTTCATGGGTTTGAGTCCCTCATTGGCCTCTGTGCTGACAGCTCAGAACCTGGAATCTGCTTTGGATTCTATGTCTTCTTCTCTCTCTGCTTCTTTCCTGCTCATGCTCACTCTTGCATTCAAAATTAAATTTAAAACATTTTTAAAATAGTTAGAGGTATATTTCAAAAGAACCAGTTAAAAGTGCTGAAAGAATTTGCCTCTGCAGAGCAGAATATGGGGATGCTGAGTAATGTAATTTTTCACATCTTATAAGTCTTTGATTCCTTAAATAAAGTTCATGTTTAACTTTGATTAAAGATTTATTAAATCTAAAAATTGTATGTGGAAGTCAACAGACACTGTATAACTTCCATAATTCACATACTTTATACCTTCAAAAGCCATTGATAGCCCTTAAAATGGCCTATAGAATACACTATAATGCTTAGTTTGTAGTAGAGTCAAAGATGCTTAAGAAAGAAATGGAAAAAGGGAATGAAAGAATGGAGAGCTGAGGGAGAAAACTACCAGCATCACCACTTCACTCTTTTGAGGCAGTGGAAAAGCATCAATGCACAGCAAAAGCAGCCTGGAGCTGGTATAGAGACTTTGCTATATTTTTGTTACAATAAAGACAAAAATGGAGGTCTTGGACTAACTTGGTTTTATCTTTTTGTTTTTGATTCCAAGTGAATGAAATTAAATAATGGTATAATGCTAGAGTCTTAAATATCAAGGCACATCAAGAACTCCTCTGATAAACACTGTCCCAGGTAACAAAACAGCCAACAATCATCCTTGCCAGATCTTAGTCTTCAAATGCTGCTACATAAACTCTTTAGTAAACAGTATATGAAAAATGAAAAAGGTAATTCTCTTCAGCAAAAAGAAAGTAGTCAATGAATTTCTGAAGTAAATACACTGGAATATCCTTCAATACAATGACATGTTAAATTCCATCTTTTTGTCCTCAGTGCTTACTATGATGCTTTGCATGTATGAGGTGCTTTATAAATTATTGCTGAAGTGAATTAAACTATATTGAATAGCGTAATTTATTTGGCATGCTTCCCAGTCATTCTAGTCCATATTTACTCTTGCTTTTATTTATTCCTTACACTTATGTGTAGACAGGCAAGTTTTCTGAATTCCCTGATGCAGACCTCAGTAATGAGGGAGAAGAGAAAGATGACAAAGAGGAGGAGGGATAAAAGTGGAGAGGTGAAAGATGGAGGGGAGAAAGAAAGGGGAAGGAGAATGGGGAAGTAAGATAAAGGGAACTGAAACTTTGAACAGATCCTTGACGAAAAACTGGGAGTAGGAGAGAATAGACTAAGGGTGATTAAATCGCCCTCTTGACAATCTTCAGCTAGTGGACTGAATGATGCTGCTTTGCTCCTTTTCTATAACTTCTCAACATCTTCAAATTTTCCTGTCCCCTTCACACTCATTTTTTAAAATTTCCCAATTATGAGCTTTTATCTAAAAAATGGCAAATAATTTTATTATTGTAATTTTAATATCTTGACCTTCTAATTTCTTTATTTTTCATATTCTTACCACAAATAGGTTGGCTTAGATAACATGGAAAACAAGGTTTGATTTCCCAAGCCTGACTAACTAGATTAAAATGCTATCTTCAGCACAGGCTAAATACAATTCAGCAATGGCATACTGTAAACAAAAATACAAGGCTTTAGAAGACTGAAGCACAGTATATTTGATTGGATTCTCCTTTTTACTTTTAATAATGTCTACTTTTAAACGTGAATTTTTCAGTATTTGGAAGACATTCAAATTTTGGTGCCATAGGTGAAGTGTGATATAGTCGTTTTGGAGAAATTCAAGATGAAAGAAACAAAGATGTTTCCAGTTTAGCAGAATGAGTACCAGTATGAAGTCCTAAAGGACCTGAGATTTTAGATCTTAAAAAAAATGTAGAAGCCCAAATTTTCATCAGTATGTTTTAGATAGCTCAGTGAATGGGAGAACACAACTAAAGCACAACTAATTCATGAACTAATAGGGAAGTAGCAAAGTCCATCAAAGTGGTTGGCATTCACAGGTCTCCATCTTTGGCCCAAGTTTATCTCCAGCCCTCATGTTATTCTACTTAGGCTCCATGACTGATCTTTAATTACTACTTACTCACAGATAATTCTCAAATCTATATCCTTTCATTTATATTTACCCCCTGAGTTCCTGATTCAAACATCCAACTGAATATGTCAACTTGTCTTTCTATATCTCAAGTTCAACTTGTCCAAATTTGGATGATTCATGGCCACCCTCTCCTCCAACACTTGTTCTTCCTTCTTTGATTTCTACCTAAGTGAATGTCACAGGGTCCTCTATGCAGTTCTTTAATTCATAAACTTGGTAGTCATCTTGCATTCCTTATTTCCTTTTTGCCCACAAAGTTCTTTCCAATTATACTTCCTTGTTTTCAAATACATTCTCTTCTCCCCATCCTCAGCATTATTACTTTAAGTCATTATTGCAATAGTCTCTCACTGGGACTCCCTGCCCAGACTTGCCTGTATCTGACCCATTCTCATCCAGACACTATTCTTCATTCAAAAACAACTTCTAGGGGCCTTTTATGTGCTTAACTCTGCTCTTGAGTCTAGATTTTACCTTGCATGCAGTGTAATACTACCAAAATGTAGTATTTGATTCTTTTGTTTTAAATTCTTTAATTTTCCAGTGTCTAGGGTCCTTAGACTAAAACCCAAGTTCCATAGTATAGCTTACTGGGGTTTCCATGTCATGGCCTCAGTCTACCTGGACACAGTTATTTCCTATCATCACCCCTTACCCTCACTCCCACTTTAGTTTCCAGTGATATTCAGCCATTTGCAACTCCTCCACTGCTCCATGCTCACCTCTTGGCAGGGGTTCTAGCTTCTCTCTCTGTCCCAAATGCCTATTGCCACCACTTCCATGCTTAACTCATACTTGTCCTTCAAAATGCACTGCTGGTGTTTTCTCCTCTGCAAAGCTTTCTTTGACCCTGTCCTACTGGCCTATCTGACTTCTCTCCTATGTAGTCCCTACATTTGTACTTACCTCTGACATAGCACACATCATTTGCATTGTCAGTTTACATGTCTACCAGTCTCCCTAGATATTGAGCTCTTTATGAGAACATGCCTTATTTTAGCTCTTCCCTGGTACTTACTTAGCACATGGTAGGTGCTTAATAAATATTTGTTCATTGTATTTTTAGCTGGTTAGAAAGATGTCTATGAGATGACATTGTGATCATGTATTCACTGTTTAAAAGGAAGTAAACTACTTTCAGGGATACTTTGAGATGAGTGGGAAAAACAAGCAAAAAACTAGATGAAGGAAGTGAAGCCATTTAAGATCACTTATCTATTTTAATCAAGGCAAAAGACACAACTTTTTAGTGAAAGAGGTGGAAGAGAGAAGGAGAGGCATTAAGAAACTAAATGTGGCCAATTTTCACAGAAGTCTGAAGCAATCAGAAAATGCAAGCTATGGGTGTTGTAATAGCCTGAAGGGGAGATGGTATTGATGTTGTTATTATTTCATATATATGGAAAATGAAGGCAAGTGATTAAGTTATGAGGGAGAAGCAATAACTTTACCCAGGTTATGATAGTAGGGCTGGGTGTCCCCCAGAAACCTGATTATAGTTTTTTGCTACATTAAGTTAGCGGTGCTAAGCACAGTGCACCTGTTTTCCACTTCTTGCCCTGACTAACAATTTGCTTTTTGCATTCTGGAGACTGCCATTTCATAGAAGCACCTGATTAAGTGAGCAATGAACAAAATTAGATAATGATACAGCACCCAAATGAGTCAGTAAGAATTCAACCAAACCACAGTCTAAACCTTAGGAAAATTGTTCACAACAACCCATATTTATGAGGAAATAGGGAGGGGTAGGAAGGGTAATGTAATCAGTTCAATGTGGTTGTGTTGGTTTAGATAGAAAAGCCTTAGTAAATGTGTCAGAAATTTCGCCAAACTTGGCACAAAGTAGATCTGCCATCTTCATTCTCATTAGCTAATTCTGCAGAACCATAAAACATGGAGCTGAAACAAGCCTCTGGGATATCCTGGTCTAATGCTCTTATTTTACTTACTTATTGTTTAATTTACATCCAAGTTAGTTAGCATACGGTACAACAATGATTTCAAGAGTAGATTCCTATTGCTCCTTATCCATTTAGACCACCCCCACTCCCACAACCCCTCCAGCAACCCTCTGTTAATTCTCTGTATTTAAGAGTTTTTTGTTTTGTCCCCCTCCCTGTTTTTATATTATTTTTGCTTTCCTTCCCTTATGTTCATCTGTTTTGTATCTTAAATTCCTCATATGAGTGAAGTCATATGATATTTGTCTTTCTCTAATTTTGCTTAGCATAATACCTTGTAGTTCCATCCATGTAGTTGCAAATGGCAAGATTTCATTCTTTTTGATTGGCAAGTAATACTCCATTTTATGTATACACACACACACACACACACACACACACACACACCACATCTTCTTTATTTATTCATCTATCGATGGACATTTGGGCTCCTTCCATACTTTGGCTACTGTTGATAGCACTGCTATAAACATTGGGGTGCACATGCTCCTTTGAAACAGCACACCTGTATCCCTTGGATAAATGCCTAGTAGTGCAATTGCTGAATCATAGGGTAGTTTCACTTTTAAGTTTTTGAGGAACCTCCATACTGTTTTCTCGAGCAGCTGCACCAGTTCGCATTCCCACCAGCAGTACAAAAGAGATCCTCTTTCTCTGCCTCCTTGTTATCATCTGTTGTTGCCTGAGCTGTTAATATTAGCCATTCTGACAGGTGTGAGGTGGTATCTCATTGTGGTTTTGATTTGTATTTCCCTGATGATGAGTGATGTTGAGCATTTTTCATGTGTCTATTCACCATCAGGATGTTTTCTTTGGAGAAGTGTCTATTCATGTCTTTTGCTCATTTCTTCACTGGATTATTTGGTTTTTGGGTGTTGAGTTTGATAAGTTCTTTATACCAGCTCTTTCATTTTAAAGGTGAAGAAACCAAAGCCTAAAGATTTAAGAGAATGTTTACATGAAAATTAATTTGCCTGTCTTGTTCTTTGGTCCAGATTGGTGAAATTATCCCCTTTCATTTCAAATACCCTAATCTTAGTTCAGATGATTAGGACAGCACAGTTTACAAAATTTATCAGGTGATTTCTCTGCTCACATCACAATGGCTACATTTCCAAGCTGCCACTTTCCTGTATTATCATCACAGCTTTACATATACTAAAGATTAATGTCAGACTAAATAATGAGACTGTGTGTGTGTGTGTGTGTGTGTGTGTACAACTTAGTATGTAAAATATATCTAGTAAATTCTTATCTTTGAGTGTGTCTTTACTTCTAAATGCTTTCACCTGATTAGCGTTTGTTACTTGGAAGTAGTAGTTAAAAAAAAGAAGTTTGTCTTATCTGTGAAGGTCCAGAAATAAATTCATGGAATAAAGCATGCAGGAAAACTGAGTAACTCCCTTTACAGAACTTCTAATAAACTGTTAAAATTTCTAAAGAAAATATGTTGGGGTCAGAAATCAATGATATAGCTATTAAAAATAATCTCAACCATAGTTTTCTCTTAGGCTGTAATGATATACTTGTAGCCAAATGAGAAACAAAAGCCCTCTTCTTAATCTTGGAATTAAGTCTTTTCAAAATATAGCCCTCGGAGAAGGATCCAGGTTAATTCTTCTTAGATTAGAGAGCCCAGGCTATTGTCTAGAGTTAGAGGGGCACACCGAGCTAATCCAGATTGTCAATGAAATTTTAGGGAGTTGCTTAAGCCAGAAAAGGCAATGTGGACCTCAGATTCTGTTGTCTATCCAGGTAGTGTCCTTTCTGCTGAATCCAGAGAATTCTTGCCAATTTGGACAGTCACACTTTGTAGTGTGGATTTCTGCCCAGGGAAGCTGGATAGCTACCAACTCCTGATTGACAGAGAACCATCTATACTCCTGAGAAGTTTTATCTTTGTCATGAAGCACACAAAATGAAATTTGAAAGGAAGTTCACATAAGGGAAAGTGCCAAAAGCCACCAATGGTATAAATCGAAAAGATGGACTATCAGATGATTTAGGAAGTACAAATTGGATCAATCCTGGAAAAACTTTGGAAAAAAAGACTGGTATGGTGATGCACGAAGAGTTGAAGTTTACCTTCATATCCTACTAACTCTCCATTATACCCCTTTACTAATTCTTTTTTTAAAAATTTTTAATATTTATTTATTTTTGAGAGACAGAGATGGAACAGGAGTGGAGGAGAGGTAGAGTGAGAAAGGGAGACACAGAATCCAAAGCAGTCTCCAGGCTCTGAGCTGTCAGCACAGAGCCTGATGCAGGGCTCAAACTCATGAACTGTGAAATCATGACCTGAGCTGAACTTGGATGCTTAACCAACTGAGCCACCTAGGTACCCCACCTCTTTATTAACTATTGATACACTAATAAAGTATATTGACAAAAGTTTATTAAGCACCAACTATATTTAAGATGTGCTGGACACTATGTATAGATCTAAAGTCATATAAAAATACCTCAAGAGTTATTGTAGAGTTGGATAGAAAAGACAAGAAAGCAAGCAAAGTAGAATGTGATTAAGATCAATAAGGTTAATTTAGGTAAGATGGAATCTATAAGAGACTGCGTGTTTCAGGAAAAGAACCATGGGACTTGAGCTATAAGTGTGGCAAATGATACTAGTTTCCACTTAACATCCATTTACCTCTTTATACTTAGGAATAGAAATCTAATTCTATTTGTATGGAGACCAAATCAAGAGACAACATTTCCCAGCATACTATATATTTATACTATATATATACTATATAGTTATAGCCATGTGATTTGATTCTGACCAGTGAGATCCAAGCAAACTGGGTGTAGACAACCACAATGGCTGCTCAAAATGACATGAATCAGCAGGTAGAGGCACCGGCTTTTATACTTTTATCTTTTCATTCTTTGACCTTGAATTTTAATATTACGGCTGAGCTATAGCAGCCATATTGAACGAGAAGACAGAAATCATGTTCTAGAATGGTAGAGCAAAAGGGATATAAGCTTAAGCAGAGAATCTGCAGTATTTTTCTTATTTTTTAAGTTCTATTTTTATTTATTCTGTACACTCAATGTGGGGCTGGAACTCAGGACCCCAAGATCAAGAGTCATATGCTCCACCTGAGCCATCCAGGTGCCCCAGAACCTACATTCTTCAAGACCAAAAGTTTAGACATCAGGGGGTCACCTGGGTGACTCAGCTGGTTAAGCATCTAGCTTTGGCTTAGGTCATGATCTCACAGTCCATGAATTCAAGCCCTGCATGAGGCTCTGTGCTGACAGCTTGGAGCCTGAAGCTGCTTCAGATTCTGTGTCTGTCTCTTTCTCTCTCTCTCTCAAAAATAAACAAACATTAATTTTTTTTAAAAGATTAGATATCAGGGTTCCAAAACTGTAGTGTTGACCAATCATTTAAAATATTTACAAAATAGGGAAAGATGAGCTCGTGAGGTTTTAAATATTAAGTTGGAAAAAATTCATCTCCCATTATGATTTCATAAGAAAAACATTTTAACATTAAAGAATAAGATATAATCCTATAATAATTGTAAGTTGAATGAACTTAACATTAAGAAAAATTCACATATTTACCCTATTTTTTATTTTAGTATCCACCAGCAACAATGCTTTTAAAGAGCTACAGAAGCTGCAGAGGTTTGAAACATTTACCTCAGATTTTGGATTTTTTTAAATGTTTATTTATTTTTGAGAGAGAGAGAGAGTGCAAGCAGGGGAAAGGCAGAGAAGTGGGGGGCAGTGGATCCAAAGCAGGGGCTGCACTGAAAGCAGCGAATTCAATGCGGGCTCTAACTCACAAACTCTGAGATCATGAGCCCACCTGAAATTGGACACTTAACTGAGCCACCCAGCCACCCCTCAGATTTTGGAAATTTTATTCCAGAATAGTATTTCCCCAAATGTGATATTTAAAATGATTTTGACTGGAAGAGAATTAACATTTAATAGATGCCAGATGACTTAATAATTGGAGTGGTATATAAGCTTTCACATTACACTTTATATCACCTGGGCAAAAATAACATTGAATCACATAGTGAAAAAAGTTATCCTGTCTTTTTCTGCTTTCCATTGGCTCTTCTGACTGGCGGGGGAGACTTGATTTGGTACTAGTTTATCAGTGATCCAACACTAAGGTAACCTCCCATTTTGTTAAGAAGTGGATATCAATATGGCAAATGTGTAGGTAAGAATAGTTACAATTTCATTAGCATTTTTGTTTCCATTATATTTATACTTATAGTCACTTAATTTTTCTAGTAAAATGTTTCCATTTAAACTAGTGATAAGTGGTGCCTGAGTGGCTCAGTCGTTAAGCAGCAGACTCTTGATTTTGGCTCAGATCATGATCTCAAGGTTCCTGAGATTGAGCCCCACGAGGGGTTCTGCACTGATGACATGGAGCCTGCTTGGGATTCTCTGTGTCCCTCTCTCTCTGCCCCTCCCCTGTTTGTGCATGCCCTCGCTCCCTCTCTCTCAAAATAAGTAAACAGTTAAAAAAAACTAATGGGGGTGCCTGGGTGGTTCAGTTAGTTAAATGTCCCAACTTCAGCTCAGGTGATGATCTCTCATGGTTCATGTGTTCCAGGGCTGTGCTGGGCTCTGCACCCACAGCACAAAAACTGCTTGCAATTCCCTATCTCCCTCCCTCTCTGCCCCTGTTCTTAAATAAATGAATGTTAAAAAAAAAAAAGCCTAGTGATAAAAACTCATGAAGATATTACATGAATTCCTGAGCAAATGGAAATTTAATTATGTGAGGGCCACCAAGAGTTACCTGGTAGATGGCTCCACCATGAAAACCTGGAATACCAATCAAAATGAAACAACCTGTCTCGGCCAGAAGATCCTGTCTCATCTTTGAGCTCTCTTTGTATTGATTCCCAGTGCCCTCATCTGGTTAATTTGACCCTAAATCTTTTCTAGTCTTTATCTGAAGCTCTGTATTGCTGTGAAACCTGTGCCCTTTTTTTTTTTTTTTTGTCTTCAAATATTTTTTTTTTTTTTGAGAGAGTGAGTGAGCATGAGCTGGGGAGGGGCAGAGAAAGAGTGAGACATAATCCCAAGCAGGCTGCACAGATCCAGGGCTGGAATGCACAAACTGCAAGATCATGACCTGAACCAAAGTCTGATACTTAACCAACTAAGCCACCCAGGTGCCCCCAACCTGTGCGCATTCTAATCCTTCCTTGTCCAATCTTGGACTGCTACCAAAACTGGTGTTGACTTAATTTATTATACCTGGTAGGTGGATTGTGCCCCATTTTGAGTTCTTCTAAACACCTGTACTAGCATGCTCACTCTTTTTTTAACTTCACCTCATGCCAGAATTTACTGTTGATCTGAGACTTAACAAGTACTATTTAACTTCCACTCAAAATTTAAGACATTTTTCAGAAAAGCAGAGAAAAAACATTTCTATATTCTATATTCTTATTGAACCAAACTAGTTCAGTCTAGTCATTAACTATCATTTCACAAACTAGATATTTCCCCAAATGCTATGTTATCAAAAAAATTTTGATTCCATGAAATAAAAGATCATTACACTTCTAGAATCACACCAAAAAAAAAAAATTCCTTCTAGTAGAGCCTGGAGAAATATTCACCTTTCTTCTGCTTTATAAAGTCCATCAACATTCCTTTAGGTTTTCAAACAGAATTCCTCTCAACAGTTGATTTTTTTTTCTCCCTTAAGAATACAGTTCTCTGGCTCCATAATCTCACACTTATTTTACCAGCTCTTAAATTTTGTGAAGGTGTTGGTCTAAAGGGTTCTTAAGGTTATCTAAATAACTTCTCATGCAAATTTAAATTTCTACCAAAAACTCTATATGGATAGGATATGCTCTACCTTTTGAAAGCCTCATAACATTTGTTGTTTTCCTAAAAGTGAGGAGATTGCTGGGGTATCTGCACACTTACGCTGAGGCTTCTTTCAGTCTGAGAGATGGATGGCCAGGGTTGGAGACGTGTTATTTGTGGCAATGTAACCATTTTTCTTATTGGAGAACTAGCTGATCCACATAGAGATCAGCTGATGACTTGGCCTTTTTATTACTCTGAACTTTTGGGGTAGACTTATGTCTTGAAAAAGTTCATGTTAAGCTGGGAACATTCAAGTTATCACAAAATTTCAATGTTGCATTTTAATAAAACTAAGTATTTGGCTATAGCTCCTGGTTTTCATTCAAAAGAGAGTAAAAGAGAATTAATATTTAATTGATGTGGTAATTATGCTAGGCATTTTCATATATCTTATTTGATAGAAATTCAGCTTGAAGTAATTTCTCAAGGTCACACATGTAGTAAACAATTGATCTGTGATTAAAAACTTTAACTGTAATAGTGGATACATGACATTATAGATTTATCAAAACCAATAGAACATACATAAAAGGGCAGACCCTAATGTAAGCTATGGACTCTAGTTAATAGTGTATAGATATTATAGTCAATTTTAATACATGTACCACATTAATTCAAGACATGAATAATAGGAGAAATTGTGTGGGAAGTAATAAGTATATAGGACTCTCCATACTCTCTGCTTTAATTTTATAAACCTAAAATTGCTATTAAAGTCAGTTGTTTCAAAAATAACAGACACAACAAAAGATTCACACATACTTAACTGTCTAAGCATTCTCCTCTAAATTCACCCCAATCAGGTTTTCCATGGTCCCATCTCTCTACCAACATTGACTTAATCATAGTCATCTAAGACTTCCATATTAATATATCTAAATTTCAGTCCTCATTGTACCTAATTTATTATTAGCATTAGATATAGTAATTATAACTTCTTTGTTGACACACGTCTTCTCTGGACTTCAAGGTGTCACATTCATTTTTCTCCTCTTCCCTGGATGCTCCTTTTAAGCCTTTGCTGGTTTCTTCTTTGGTCTCTGACCCCTTAACATTGGAGTATCCCAGAGCTTAGACCTTTTAGCTTCCTCACTTTTCTATCTACCTTCTTTAGTGGTTTTATTTAATCCCATGATTTTAAATTTAGATTATATGCTGGTGGGTATCAACTTATGTCCAGAGATTGGGTCTCTCCCTAACTGTAGACTTACATAAATAATTACTTATCATTTTGTATTACACTTCTCCAGAGAAACAGAACCAATAATTTGTTATAAGGAATTGGCTCACATGATTATGGGGACTGGACATCCAAATCTGCAGTGTGGGCTGGTAGGCAAAGACCCAAGAAAGCTAATGGTACAGATGAAGACAAAGTCTAAAGATGGTCTGCTGGAGAATTCCCTCTTGTTGGGGAAGTTGGTCTTTTCCCTCTATTCAGGCCTTCAACTGATTGGATGAAGCCCACTCACATTATGGAGGGCAATCTGCTTCACCCAAAGTTCATTCATTTAAATGTCAAGCTCATCCCAAAATACTTTCCTCAAGTTGACACACAAAATTAACCATCATACATCTCAAATATAATTTGACCAAATCTGTTCTGCTTGCTTTCTTTCCCTAATCAGAAAACCCATTCTTCCACTTGCCTGGGCCAAAAACTGTAAAGTCATTCTTAGTTTTTTTCCTTTCTCTTACACCCTGCATCCAGTTCCTTCTCTCTACTCACTGATACAACCATGACCCATTCTATTATCTCCTACCAGGAATATAGCTAGGACCTCTTTACTCTTAACCTCCCCTTCAGTCTCTATTCCTGTTTTCAAACTGTATTGATCATACAAATCACCTGGGGATCTTGTTAAAGACAGATTAATTTAGCAGATCTGGGGTGGGGCCTACAAGTGACCATTTCTAACATGGTCCAGTAAATGCCAATATTATTTGTTCACAGACAACATTTTGAATGGAAGTCAGAGTAAATACCTTTAAAACAAATGAAATCATGTTTCTCCTTTGTGCAAAGTAATCCAGTGGTTTCCCATTTTACTCAATGTAAAAGCCATACTCCTTGCAATGGCCAACACACCTTAATAATTCAACTCCCCTTCTCTCCACACCGCTTCCTTTTTCACTATGTATAATAGTCTCCCTCATTACTCATTCACCTTCAGCCACACTAGTTTCCTCAGTGTTCCTCAAATACTACAGACAAGATCCTGCCTCAGGTCTTTCCACTAGCACAGCTCTTTGCCTAGAAGGCCCTTCCCCAGTAAGCTCCTTGTCTTAGAGTCCCTGCTCATTATCAGGGAGTTCTACCTCACCACCCTGTTTAAAATTGAAAGCACCTTCCCCACCCCCACTTCCCATCTTCTTTGCCCAACTTTATTTTTCTCCATGCTCTATCTTTTACTTACTCTTTAGCTATACTGCCTATCTCCACCATCAAGATAAAGACCCCTAGAGGGTAAGGATTTTTGTCTCTGTACTCACTCCACCAATTAACAACAGTGCCTTGCACCTGGCAGATACCTAATCATTTATTAAATAAATGAATTAGTGAATAAATGAATTCCAAAGGCCATGCTTGTTCCAGACAACCATGTTCAGACTGTTTCTCCAAAAATCAAAAACTTAGCAAAGCTTCAGAAGAAATATTCAAAAGAAAGCTTTCATATAAACTATATCTAAATTCAGAAATGAATACAATTTTGACTTAGAAAGACAAATGCAGGTAATCTTTATTAAATATATATATAATGGGGGCACCTGGGTGGCTCAGTCAGTTGAGTGTGTGACTTCAGCTCATGGTTTCATGGTTCATGGGTTCAAGCCCTGTATCAGGCTGTGGGCTAACAGTGTGGAGCCTGCTTGGGATTCTATCTTTCTCTGTCCCCCTCTTGGACATTCTCTCACTCTCTCTCTCAAAATAAATAAATAAACCTAAATATATGTAATACAATGCAATGCAATGTAAACAGTGTGAGCCTGCTCTTATTAAACTATATGCTACATACAATAAGAGAAAGGAAGAAATATTGTGTTAGCAGTGATGAGTCAGTGGTAATAAATACTCCTATATTTTCCAACTTTTTAAGTAAAATTATAAATAAATTGGTAGTAAAGATTTTAATATGTGCAATATAACTATTTTTGTTCTATAACATCAAAATTTAAACTGTTATAGTTTCATTTATGGTGTGCTAAAATAGAAGCAAGCTGCTGCATTAAGCCAGGTTCTTTGTTTCAAACCTCAGAGCCCATCAAGTTATTTCAAGCAGAAGATAAATTGATGAAGGAGGAAGAGCATAGGCTTTCCAGAAGCTCACAGCCAGAAAAACTAGGCTAAGGCTCAGCTATGAGGTTGATTAGCCCTGAATTAGAACGAGATCACTCCGTCAGTTCCCTGAAGGTGTGATCTGCCCATTGCAGGGCAAAGGCAGACAGCACAATTCTCACAGCCCAGGAGACCCAGAAAGCCGCCATGGCTACACTGTACCCCTGACTCCATGCCCCTCCACCACACTTCACCATCTCTGTGAGCAACACAAATTCTGAGCAGCATCCCCTTCTTAGGTCATAGCTTATACCAGGTGTCAAAGGAGAGTATGAGAGGCATTTAGAACTTTTTAAATACAGGAAATTACCAAAATGTAAGAAAAGCACTTACGAGGTATTGAGCAACCACAGTTATGACACAGGTCTACTCTGTGGGTTGAGTATGACAAACTCGGCTCTCAAACCTTCAGACTATTAGGTCTCTGGGTTGAAAGTAGTCATGTGCAAGAAAATGTTTAATGGCTAGCTCTCTGGGCTAGGGGATACCTGGCTTCTAGCATTTTCCAGTTTCCATATTGTAAATTCTCCCCAAATGGCTGACTTCTGCCCACATGCCATCACTGAATTCAGAGGCTGGGGAAGAGATGTGCAGCAGCACTCCACTCCAAAGTACTTCTACACAGATAGAATAGTTATAAATATCCTCAAGAACAAAGCTAACAGTGAAGTACAGGATAGCAACGAGGAACTGAAAAGCTTGGAGTACTTACTTTTGTTTTAAAATAATTTAATTGAAAAAACTTATATAACCTATGTTAATAATTGATGTTTAACACCCAGTTCGCAAGATTTCTGAAAATTTAAAAACTAGCTCTTAAGAATCACAACAGCCAATTCCAGCATACCACAGGTTCCAATGAGATGTTTTGTTTGTTTATTTTACATAGCTGGTATCTTTGCAGTCTTGGACATCAAAAATTGCAAAGTTTCCTTTTTTTATACTAGATAATCTCTTCACTTAAGTATAAAAATTCTTGATGTATTCTTTAAGAAAGGAAATGGAGTTCCTATTACTTTCTTTGATTTCTTCTCATTGCCATTGAGCATTGACTTAATTTTTGAGTGCCTAGTCTGGGCTTCATTTTTAATTTTCAGCTTCAGAAACTTTTACTCTATCACAGTTCTGACGGCCAGTTTCTCCTTGCTTATTAAAGCCTGCAGTCAGAGGTTTGCAGAAAACCGTTGGACTAATACTTCAGATTAATTGGCTGTTCATACCCAAAACATCTATTGGGTGAGTTAGGGGCTTTTATTTCTTTAGCATCTAACTTCTACCCATTCTCCAGGCCCCAATTCAGACTTCACTAATTTGAGAAGGACTTCCCTGAGTCTCCCATATCCTACAAGGTTAGAGGTCTCACACCCACATTCCCAAAGAAACACTCACTTCCCTCTACCATAATCCAGAATACTAATCATAATTTTTGGAGGCTATCATTTTACTTGTCTGCCTTTATAAGCACTTTCAATATCTATTGTTAACATCTACTTAGCATAGTACCCGGGATATAGTGGACATTCATCTATCCATTCATTAGTTCACCTTTCACTACTCAGCATCTAGTAGGTGTCATGTGATGTTTTGTGTGCAAGATGAATAATAGTGAAAAAAATCCTGTAATTACAGAGCCAACATTATAAAGGAGGAATATATAACATGGGGTATGTTAGATGAGGGTAAGTTCTATGGAGGAAAAAAATAAAATAATGAAAAGTATAGAGAATGGAAGGATGGATTGGGGTGCTGGTGGTGATGGATTTTAAGAAGGGCTGTCAGAGAAGACCTCATTGATAAGCTGAGCAATGACCAGGAGGTTAGGAGGAAGCTAATATGAGTATACAAACAGAATTATGTCCCTCTCTCCACTTTCACAGGACAGCATAACATAGGATGTTTTCTGGCTAATGTTTCAGATACGGATTGTTGGATTTTAGGACACCTGCATCTCCAAGTGGTTGCCTCAGCCAGAGCAGTTCTTATCTCCACACATTACTTTCTCTTTTCTCTTCCTATTTCTCCATTCAAAACCTGCCTCCTCTCTGACTCATTCTGCTCTTTTATTGTTGGTCATAATTCTGTGTTCTGACTCATTCAATTCTCATCAGTAGAATTTACTTCCTATGTGGCCAGCACTATGGGGAAAAATTACAAAAAAGCACAAGATGTTTGAGAACTTTTTACATAAATGTAGACAAAAGAGACATAAACAAGGCCTTCCTCTCAACAAACACCTGTGTCAGTGTTTTATAACCTACTAAGTTATCTCTATTTTATTAAAAAAGGAAACATATAACATTCAAATGCAAGGGGATATACATGGTATACATCAAATTCGAAAAAGGTTTATTCACTATTAATGTATGTCTATGTCTTCTGATAATCCTGGTTTTAAAAACATTTTTGTAGCCAATAGGTAGTAACTAGATATGCATTATTCATATACTAAAAGCATTTATAGCATTTGTATTTTGGCAAAATACCCACCTTGCTTCTATATCACACTGTAACAATTATGCAGTGGCTAAAAACAATGGGGTCATTGTTGTTGATCAGTTAGAGGTCCTTTAAAGGTGAAGTTTATTTTTATTGATTTAAAAAGAACATACAAATTTGTCCAAATTGGATTTTTATTTGTTTGTGTGTTTCTGATTTAAAGGGACAGTGTTTTGCAAGCATGACTGTATGAGTCAGAGAAAACATTTCCAACATCCTGGTTTGGTTACAAAGAAGAAAAATGATTTAACAATTGAACCTCTGCTTGGTGCCAGGCACCATGGCAGGCATTTCCAATATATTACCTTATTTAACATATGCTGTCTCCTGATCTACACACATACACCCACAGAAATGTGGGAGGGAGGTACTGTTACTTGCCTCAGCATAAATTTAAAAAAATTTTTTTGATGTTTTTATTTATTTTTGAGAGAGAGAGAGAGACACCGTGAGCAGGGGAGGGTCAGAGAGAGAAGGAATCACAGGATCTGAAGACAGGCTCCAGGCTCTGAGCTAGTGGTCAGCACAGAGCCTGACATGGGGCTTGACCCCACAAACCGTGAGATCATGACCTGAGCCGAAGCCGGACGCTTAACTGACTGAGCCACCCAGGGGCCCCAGCATAAATTTTTTAAAAAACACGAATCACTCAGAGTTTGAATAGGTTCTTTCAATGAGGCATAGCTTGTGAGTAGCAGAAACGGGATTCGAGTGCAGGTGTGTATGACTCTAAGACCCACGGTGTCTCTACTTTTCATGCTTGTCTCAGATGAGACCATCATGCTGATAAGGCCAAAGCCATGAGATGGGTCATCCGCTTGCGCTGGCTTTAGTCCGGGCCATAGCCTCCCCACCCTCTAACATCCTATAGCTTCAGGCTAGAGCCTTACAAAGCATGATTTTAAAGGATACCAAATGAGAATGTGTAAACTAGATGAGTAGAAACCCATACTGACCACTAGACAGACAAGAGTAAACCTCTACACTGATGATAGGTCATCTTTGTTATGTTCAAAGGCTGGTACAACCTGACCTCTTTTTTCCCATAAATCTATGTCACTCTGTCTTTCAGACAAAGGGCACTATCACTAATCATGACAAAGGAGGGAATTACAAGGATTCTAGTTCTTTAGGTCAGGAGAGGACATAGCTAAATGCAATTTGACTAAATATATCCTACTTAGAATAGCCAGGAAAAGTTGCTGGAATTATACACCTGCTAATTCCCTGCTGCCCTTTGAGAATCACAGTTGTGAATCCTGAACTCCAGTCTCTAGCTGCTGCTTTAGTGTAGAGAATGATGCTGAGTGTGTGTTTATGCTGATATCTGAACACACATATGGTAATGATTAGAGTGGTTAATTGATAACATGAACTGAAAGGGTTCAAAGGCAATTTAGGGGAGACAAATGAATCTGAATCCCAACAAATTAGTGACCCTCAATCTGCCACAGCTTATGTGTCCACCAAATTTTAATCAATGTATAAAACTTATTTTCACACTTGAGTAAACACACTAGTCCCTGATATCTTTCAAAAGGACCACTGAGCAAGATAGATTTTGACACATTTTGAGGAATGAGGTACAATTTGATGCCAAGCAAGAGATAAGAAGTACAGCATTAAGTCAAGCCTGTGCCAAGGAGAAAGACTATGTTTACCAGAATATATAGGAACTTTATTTTGTAAGACAGTGGAATCAGTGACATGGTGCCAATGCCCAATCATGGGCTCTTCAAATGGGATAAAGGTACAGCTTAGGAGTGAAGCCAGAACCCACTTCTAGGGACTTAGTTCTATTTATTTATCCATCCACTGATTCTATTAACAAATGTTACTCAGCATTTACTATATATGATGAATGGAGACGAATACTGGATAGAAAGAATATTGTCAATAAATAACCATGGAGCTCAACCATGGCCTGGTATCAAATGTGAAGAGCATCATAATGCACTGCATTTCTCCAGATCAGTATGTGTTTCTCTCTCACCTATACAAGACCCACTGGGGACATTTAGTGTTTTGTAATTGCTGATGAGCCTCTGGCAGGTGTGGCTTACCATAATGGACTGAAGATGTAGCAGGTGCTTTTAGTTCTATCTGGAAAAGTGCCCTAGTCAATGGCAAACCTCTTTAATTGAGCTTTTATCAGGTCCTTTACTGCTCCCTCAAAGAAGAGGCAGCTATTGGAATGAGATCAGTACAGGTTTTAGGGAGTGCTGGCACATGCTTCTGAAAATGAATAGAAGGGGTGGCTTCTTTTGATATCATTGAAAATCACTTGCTGGAATGAATTTGCTATGGATCAGCCACAGGGGTTGTATTATTGATGGATGACACAAATGAATTCATAGCAGCATTTAAGCCTATTGATTATATCTCTGCATTTTGAAGATGTTGTATAGCCAGTAGCTTGAGGCCTTATCTCCATGCAGGACATCTGGGAGAATGGTCTATCCCAGAAGTGAATGGGTATCTGCTCACTTTACTACTAGAGGTATATTAGTTCACTTGGGCTGCCACAAGGAAGTACCACAAACTGGGTGATGTAAACAACAGAAATTGATTGTCTTGGCTAAACCAGGACCAAGGTGTTGGTAGGGCTGCTTTCTTCCTGGAGCTGTGAGAAAGAATCTGTTCTATTTTTCCAAATCCCTTCTGGTATTTGCTAGAAAACTTTGGTATTCCTTAGCTTATAGAAGCATCACCCCTATCTCTGCTTTCATCTTCACATGGTGTTCTTCCTGTTATGTCTGTGTCCAAATTTCCCCATTTTATAAGGACACTAGTCATACTGTATTAGCAACTGTTCCTTCTCCTCTATGATCTGAACTTAACTAACTACATCTTCACAGCCTTATTTCCCAAAGAGATCACATTTTGAGGTACTTAGAGTCAAAACTTCAATATATGAACTTTGGGGGGGGGGTGATTAGCCCATAACAACAGGGAAGGACTAGACAGGTCTCATAGCCTGCTTCATGCAATGAATATCATAGGCTATAGAACAATTCCAGAGGCCATAACCATGACTGGAACTCCACAGATAAGCCTCACAAAATTTTCAAACCCAACTCAGATGTATGTGTAATACAGAACAAGTCATTTGCTCCTCTCCAACTTGCCAACCCTCTGTTGTGGCCATTTTATCAGTCTGAGAGATCTATTTATTAAGGTTTACTTGTAGATGCCCTCAACTAAATAGGTCACTGAAGTGGAACAATCTGCTTTAGTAAATATTTATATTATTTCTATTTGTCATAGTAATTCCAGTGTAATATCACAGGCATATATATATGAGTATATATAATGAAACAAAATATCAGCTACTGAATATATAAATCACATTTCTCATATAAGATGTTTATTTAAAAATATTAATCA
>NC_043704.1:61599227-61625244 GCF_006229205.1 Suricata suricatta | reverse complement strand
GTGGTATATATTCACGATGGAGTACTACATGGCAATGAGAGGGAATGACATATGGCCCTTTGTAGGAAAGTGGATGGACCTTGAGGGTGTCATGCTGAGTGAAGTAAGCCAGGCAGAGAAGGACAGAAACCATATGTTTGCACTCATAGGTCTAGCAGGAAAACAAGAGAGACCTAATGGAGAACCAGGGGGAGCGGAGAAGGGAGAGAGAGTTGGGGAGAGAGAGGGATGCAGAACTTGAGAGACTATTGAATGCTGAGAATGAACTGAGAGTTGAAGGGGAAGGGGGAGGGGGGGAAAAGAGGTGGTGGTGATGATGGAGGGCACTTACGGGGAAGAGCACTGGGTGTTGTATGGAAAACAATTTGACAATAAAATATTATGGAAAAAAAAAGAAAAAAATTAATCAAGAAACTCCAGTAAATCCAAAGAAGATGCTAACATCAGGCTGTATAATCATTCCTGATGGTAAGCAGATATATCTGCCCCATGTGACAGGCCTCTTGGCAGTTTGGCTGAGATTGTCACCAGCCTCAAGCTACACTACCATTTCTACTTCTACATTCAAGGTAGATATTCTATTTTTTCATATTTTACTTCATCATTTGAATTTAGTAGCTGCTTCCCCCAAATGACTGGGAGACTACCTAGGAGATTTGCAGAGTTGTTCGAATAGTTAAGGTGAAAAAAATATGATTTAAGACGTGAAATATCGGATCCCTGCTTATCACTGGAGCTCAGCCTAAAATCTGCTAGGACATGTGGTTGTCTAGCAACCAACTATAATGATTTACAAATTGATGCCTGTGCTGAATGAATGGTCTTGTCCAAACCCAAAGCTTTATATAGTTAATTGAAAGCTAATGTCCTCATTAGCGGCTGTTAGGGAGGCTCAACAAGTGTATTTTGCATGTGCTAAGTGTTGAATATTTATTAGATATGTTGTTTAATACAGAATAGGAGGAACTGGACAATCCATCTGGTGGCAAACTGGGAGAATGAAATGGTAGTTTGGAATGGTTCAATCCATAAATGTGTTCATGAGAGTTGATACCCACCCCACAGCTCACTAAAATTGCCTTACTCTACATTGCATCTTCTTGGGTATTATGAAGTTTGGACTGCTTCCAACCCGGTAGGTAGTGCTCAGTCTTAATTCCCTGTTATCTATAGTTTATCATAAAACTAGCAGAAAGAAATGAACCTTTGTAGATGGTATCTATAAGGTCCTAAGGTTGATATTAAAATAAGGGTAAATTTAATATACATTAAAATTTAAGATTATTATGTTTGCCTTAATTTCTGTTCCCTTAGCTTCTAGGAGTCACCCTGACCATGTCCCATTTTTGCTTGATTTTTTTTTAAATCTTTTTTTTTAAAATATAGGTACTTTAAGAAAAACCCCACCAAGTTCTAAATAAGTGATTGATACTTACAAAAATTACGTAGTTGATATACTGACCATCTATTATGAATTTAGGATTATGCTAGATTTCTGTGGGGGATAAAAGAGAAGTATTCATGCAACGTCTCCTCCATTATCAAGTAACCCACCTTCTTGACACAAACATAGAACAATTAAAAAAGTAAAGTAGGCCCCCAATTATTCCCCTTTTCGACTGTATTCCACAATAAACCACCCCTTTCACAGTGTTCCCACAAAACCTACCTCTGTTATTAGCCCACAATAGCCTTACTTAATTCTATCTGTTCTGATAAGGTTTCTTCAGGTCAAGGACAATATTTTGTAGCATGCGTGAATATAGTACCAAAAACATAGTAGCTGTTCAATAAGTATTTGCTGAATGAATGATTCTTTTATACTTTCTCCTCTAGCCTGAGTCTATAAACACCTGTTTGTGATGCTTCTAACTAAGCTTAAGAACATCTCTATGACTGCTGAAAAGAAAATTCTATATGAAATTAATGCACTAGGTTGGTGTCAAAACCCTGCCTTATTAGTAACCTCAACTAATCAACCTAGACATCAATTCAGTCTATCATATACATATGAAAATATGTATAACTTTAGATTTTAAAATAGAAAATTGTTCAGGCTTTTGATGTAGAAAACATAATTCTACTTATGTCTATGGTTCTGTCCAGAGAGAGTGGCAACAGCTACTACATTCTTCAATAAAGCTTTTTATTTGTGTTTGAAAATCAGCACAGTCTTCAAAAGCATGTATGCTTCAAGGACTTGTGCTTTTTAAGCTTTGAGCTAATTAGTAGCATTATTAAATGTCCTAGGTTTTCAGTAATCAGAATCTTTGGGAGCATTAGTGTTATTCTCTGTCTTTCTCACTATTCCTTTGAAATGTTTTTTCTTGCCTTTTTTGCACCTTGTTCCCTCAACTAGTCTCTAAATTCTCTCCATCTCAGAGAGATATCTTTACTACTGATTACTATGGATTATTATTATTTAATTAGAACTTTGTTCTTTAATTTTAAACTGGTAATTCTTTCTTTCAAAAAACAACTAAGTCCAGTTGCTTTTTAATCATATAACTCTCAATTTTGTATTTTCCTTCCAAGATTTTACATTCAGGTTAGTTAACATTCAATTTTGTATTTCATCTAGTAGCTCTTGTTTTTTTAAGTGTCTCTAAAAAGTCCTTTCATAGTGAAGTATTGTACTGCAAAAAATGCATACTTTGCAAATGTAAAAAATAAAAATTGACTTCACTAAAGACATGATTTGCCTAGACAAAGAAGAATTTTTTTTCAGACACACCAGAGCTACAAGACACATGTTTCTATGGCTTTTTAAATGTATTCCTTGCCCTCAACACAAATCCTAAATGTTACACTAAATGGCAATAAAGCTGTGCCTCCTAGATAAAGGAAATGACAACCTTAGTAATAAAATAATAATATACCTGCTATATATCAGGCTCATTCTCTGTCTCTTCCCTGCTGCCCCCCCCCAACTGTGGGCCATCATTATGATTATTTCTAGAAAAATGAAAACAAAAGCCAGGAGTCACAGCTAGTAATGGTTAGTAGTAAAAGTAAACTCCTTCTTTACTTCTTTTTTAAAGCTTATTTATTTATTTTGAGAGAGAGAGAGTGCAAGAGGAGCAGAGAGAGAAGAGAGATTTAATCCCAAGCAGGCTTCACACTGTTAGCTCAGAGCTAGATGTGGGGCTTGAACTCACAAACCATGAGGTCATGGCTTGAGCCAAAATCAAGAGTCATTTACCCAGCTGAGCCACCCAAGAACCCTGGCAGGAAAGTAAACTGCTGATGTTAACTCCGCAACCATTACTGAATTTTCTGAATCCTTTAAAGAAAAACCACCTAGAATTCCTTAGGACCTCAAATTCAAATTTTCATCCAGCCAGACCAATATTTATTTGGTTCCCTAATACATACTCTCGCACACACACGCGCACGTGCGCACACACACGCACAAACACTACAGTATTTATTTACTATACTTTATATACTATATATATATACTATTCTTGTATTATATTCTAGTACATAAAGAAATCCATAGGTTACAGTTTTTTTTACATTTAAGCATATTTTCCTGAAAGCTTTTTTAAATCCTCTTAACTATTTTGTAAAATCTTAATTCCAGTGTAGTTAACATACAGTATTATAGTAGTTTTATGTGTACAATACAGTGACCCAACAATTCAGTACATTACTCAGTGCTCATCTTAACTGTACTCCTAATTTCCTTCACCTATTTGATCCGTCTCCCAATCCACTTCCACTCTGGTAACCATCAGTTTGTTCCTTAGAGTTAAGAGTCTATTTTTTGGTTGTGTCTTTCTTCTGTCTTTTATTTCTTAAATTCCACAAATGAGTGGAATGGTATTTGTCTTTCTGTGGCTAGTTTATTTAACTTAGCATGATACCCTTTAGATCCATCCATGTTGTTGCAAATGGCAAGATTTCATTCATTTTTATAGCTGTAATGGATATATGTATATATGTATATATATGTATATACATATATATATGGAGTATTATATAATATATATATGCCACATCTTTATCCATTCATCTATTGATGAACACTTGAGTTGCTTCCATTGTAAATTGTAAATAATGCTCCAATATACATAAGGGTTTTGTTTTCGTGTTTTTGAACTAGCGTTTTTGTTTTCTCTGAGTAACTAAATACCTAGTAGTGGAATTACTAGATTATACAGAAATCCTATTTTTAATTTTTCCGGGAAATGCTATACTGTTTTCCACAGTGACTGCATCAGTTTGCCTCCCTATGAAGAGTGCACTAGGGTTTCTTTTTCTTCACATTCTCACCAACATTTGTGTTTCTTGTGTTTTTTTTTTAATTTTAGCCATTCTGAGAGGTATGAGGTAATATCTCACTATGGCTTTGATTTGTATTTCTGTGATGATGACTGATGTTGAGCATCATTTCATGTGTCTGTTGGCCATCTATATGTCTTCTTTGGAAGAATGTCTATTCATGTTCTGCTCATTTTTAATTGAATTTTTAGGGGGGTTGGTGTTGAGTTGTGTAAGCCCTTTACATATTGTGGATACTAACTCTTCATCAAATGTTATTTGCAAATATCTTCAGTAAGTTGTCTTTTAGTTTTGTTGATTGTATTTCCTCTGCTATGAAGCTATTTTTATCTTGATGTACCAATATTTAATTTTTGCTTTTGTTTTCCTCACCTGAGGAGATAAATCTAGAAAAATGCTGCTACAGCTGATGTCAGAGAACTTACTGCATGTGCTCTCTTCTAGGATTTTTACTGTTTCAAATCTAACATTTAGGTTTTTTTAAAAAATAATAGTTTATTGTCAAATTGGTTTCCATATAATACCCAGTGCTCTTCCCCACAAGTACCACCACCTCTTCCGCCCCTCCCCATCCCCCTCCAACCCTCAGTTCATTTTCAATATTCAATAATCTCTCAGGTTTTGCGTCCCTCTCTCTCCCCAACTCTCTTTCCCCTTTCTCCTCCCCATGGTCCTCCATTAGGTTTCTCCTGTTCTCCTGTTAGACCTATGAGTGCAAACATATGGTATCTCTCCTCCACCTGATTTATTTCACTTAGCATGACACCCTCGAGGTCCACTGTGCTACAAATGGCCATATTTCATTCTTTCTCATTGCCATGTAATACTCCATTGCATATATGTATATACCACATCTTCTTGATCCATTCATCAGGTGATGGACATTTAGGCTCTTTCCATGATTTGGCTATTGTTGACAGTGCTGCTATAAACACTGAGGTACATGTGCCCCTATGCATCAGCACTTCTGTATCCCTTAGGTAAATCCCTAGCAGTGGTATTGCTGGGTCATAAGGGAGTTCTACGGATAGTTTTTTGAGGAACCTCCACACTGTTTTCTTCTACCAGTTTACATTCCCACCAACAGTGTAGGAGGGTGCCCATCTCTCCACACCCTCGCCAGCATCTATAGTCTCTTGATTTATTCATTTTAGCCACTCTGACTGGCATGAAGTGGTATCTCGGTATGGTTTTGATTTGTATTTCCCTGATGATGAGTGATGTTGAGCATTGTTTCATGTGCCTGTAGACCATCTGTATGTCCTCTTTGGAGAAGTGTCTGTTTATGTCTTCTGCCCATTTCTTCACTGGGCTATTTGTTTTTCAGGTGTGGAGTTTGGTGAATCACATTTAGGTTTTTAGTCCACTTTGAGTTTATTTTTATGTCTGATGTAAGAAAGTGGTCCAGTTTCATTCTTCTGCATGTTGCTATCCAGTTTTCCCAACACTATTTGTTGAAAAGACCATCTTTTTCCCATTGCCTAGTCTTGCCTCCTTGGTCAAAAGTTAAATGATCATATGATCATGGGTTTATTTCTGGGATCTCTATTCTGTTTTATTGATTTATGTGTCTATTTTTGTGCCAGGTGCCATACTGTTTTGATTACTATAGCTTTGCAGTATATCTTGAAACCTGGAATTGTTGTATCTCCAGTTTTGTTCTTTTTCAAGATTGCTTTGGCTATTTGGGGTCTTTTGTGTTTCCATACAAATTTTAGGATTGTTTATTCTAGCTATGTGAAAAATGCTTTTGGTACTTTGATAGAAATTGCATTAAATCTATAAATGGCTTTGGGAAGAATGGACATGAACATTTTAATAATATTTGTTCCTCCAAACCATAAGCATGGAATATCTTTCCATTCGTTTGTGTTATCTTCGATTTCTTTCATCAATGTTTGTTATTTTTGAGAGAGAGAGAGAGAGAGAGAGAGAGAGAGAGAGAGAAAGGGAGGGAGAGAGGAAAGACAGAGAGAGACAGAGAGACAGGAGACAGAGAGGAAGCAAGCCAGCCCACACTAGGGAGAGGGTCACAGGGAGACAGAATCTTAAGCAGTCTCCATGCTCAGCACAGAGCCAGAGGCAGGGTTTAATCCCATGATCCTGAGATCATGACCTGAGCTGAAATCAAGAGCCAGGTGCACAACCAACTGAGCTACCCAGGCACTCCCATCAATGTTTTATAGCTCTCAGAGTACAGGTCTTTCATTTCTTTGGTTAAGTTTATGCTTAGGTATTTTATTATCTTTGTAAATGGGATTGTTTTAATTTCTCTTTCTTTTGGTTTACTATAAGTGTATAGAAATGCAATGGATTTCTATATATTGATTTTGTATCCTGTGACCTTACTGAATTCATTTATTAGCCCTAGTAGTTTTTTGGTGGTCTTACTGAGTATAGAGTCATCTTCAAATAGTAAAAGTTTTACTTCTTCCTTGCCAATATGAATGCCTTTTACTTCTTTTTCTTGTCTGATTGCTGTTGCTATGATTTTGAGTACTATATTGAATAAAAGTGGAGAGAGTGGACATTCTTGTATTGTTCTTGATTTTAAGGGGAAAGTTCTCAAGTGTTTTCACTATTGCTTGTATTAGCTGTGGGTTTTTTCATATATGGCCTTTATTATCTTGAGGTCTATTCCCTCTAAATCTACTTTATTGAGGGTTTTTATCATGAATGGATGTTCTACATCATTGAGTGCTTTTTCTGCATTGTGGTGAATGATTTTTGTAATATATTTTTGGATTTGATTTGCTATTTTGTTTAAGATTTTTACATCTATGTTCATCAGAGATAATGGCTTGTAGTTCTCTTTTTTTGTAGTGTCCTTACCTGGTTTTGGTATTAGAGTAATGCTGGTCTCATAGAATGAATTTGGAAGCTTTCCTTCCTCTTCTACTTTTTGGAATAGTTTCAGAAGAATTTAATGCTTCTTTAAATGTTTGGTAGAATTCATCTGTGAAGCTGTGTGGTCCCGAACTTTTGATTGTTGGGAGTTTTTTGATTATTGATTGGATTTCGTTGCTGGTAATCAATCTGTTCAAATTTTCTATTTCTTCCTGAATCAGTTTTGGGAGGTTTGTGTTTCTAGGAATTTGTCCATTTTTCTAGGTTGTCCAATTTTTTGGCATTTAATTTTTCATAACATTTTCTTATAATCTTTTGTATCTTTGTGGTGTTTGTTATTTCTCTTTTATTTCTGATTTTGACTTTTTAAAAAATGAGTCTAGCTAAAGGTTTATGAATTTTGTTGATTATTTCAAAGAACAAGCTCCTGGTTTCATCAAATCTGTTCTATTGCTTTTCAGTTTCTATTTTATTTGTTTCTGCTAGTCTAATATTTATTATTTCCTCCTCCCTGCTAAAGTTTTGCTTGTTTTTTCACTAGTACCTTTACGTATAACATTAGGTTGTTTGAGATTTTTCTTGCTTCATGAAGTAGACCTGTATTGCTATACACTTCCCTCTCAAAACAGATTTTGCTGCATCTTCAAAATTTTGGACCACTGTATTTTCATTTTCATTTGTTCTATATGTATTTTTTTATTTACTCTTTGATTTCTTGGTCGATTCATTCATTGTTTAGTAGCATGTTATTTAACCTCCATGTATGTATGTTCTTTCTAAATTTTTTTTCTTGTGGTTGGTTTCTAATTTCTTAGCATTGTGGTCAGAAAAGATGCCTGGTATGACTCTAACTATTTTTAAATTTTTAGGATTTGTGGCCTAATATGGGTCTACTCTGGACAGTAGTCCATATGCACTTGCAGAGAATGTGCATTCTGTTGTTTTAGAATGGAATGTTCTGAATATATCTGTTAGATCTATCTGTCCCAAATGTGTTATTCAAAGCTATTGTTCCCTTGTTGATTTTCGTTTGGATGATCTATCCATTGTTATAAGTCAGGTGTTAGAATCTCCTATTTTTACTGCATTTCTATTGATTACTTCATTTATGCTTGTTATTAGCTACTTTAAGCATTTGGGTACTCCATGTTGGGTGCATAAATATTTATGATTGTTATATCTTCTTGTTGGTTTGTTCCCTTTATGACTATATAGTGTACTTCTTTGTCTCTTGTTACAGTCTATTTTTAAGGTCTATTTTGTCTAATATAAATATTCCTACCCAGCTTTCCTTTCACATCTATTTGCATGCTAAGTGCTGTTCTATCCTTTCACTTTTAATCTGCACATGTGTTTAGGTCTGAGTCTTTAGAAGACATCATATAGATGGCTCCTGCCTTATTATTTATTCTGTTACCCTATGTATTTTGATTAAAGCATTTAGTCCATTTATATTCAAAGTAATTAGTGATAGGTGTGTACTTACTGCCATTTTGTTACTTGTTTTACGGTCGTTTTGGGAGTTCTTTGTTCCTTTCTTCTCTTGGTCTCTTTCACAGTCTGCTGGCTTTCTTTAGTGAAATACTTGTATTCCTTTCTCTTCATTTTTTATGTATATTACTCATTTTTGATTTGTGGTTACCATTATATCTATATATAACATCTTATGCATATAGCAGTCTATATTTAAAGTTGATGGTTGCTTAAGTTTGAAACTATTCCTTACTCCTCTCACCTCCACGTTTTAGATATATAGTGTCATACTGTATATCCTGTTCTTTGTTAATCCCTTCACTAGTTTTTATAGATATACTTAATTTTACTGCTTTTGTTTCCTACTTTTCTTACTCCTCCTTATGGTCTGTACTTTCCACTCAAAGAGTCTCCCTTAACATTTCTTGTAGGACTGAGTTAGTGTTCATGAATTCCTTTAACTTTTATTTGCCTGAGAAATTTTATCTCTCTCCTATTCTGAATGATAGCTTTTTTGGACAGAGTATTCTTGGCTGCTGGTTTTCTTCCTTTCAAACTGCCATTTTGTGGCCTGTAAAGTTCTGCTGAAAAATCAGCTGATAGACTTATGGGATTTCCCTTGTATGTAATTATTTTCTCTTGCTCTTTTTGAAATGATCACTACTTTTTGCCATTTTAATTGCTATGGTTATTGGTGTGGACCTCATTGGGTAAATTTTATTAAGAGTTCTCTGTAGCTCCTGGATCTAGATTTCTGTTTCCTTCTTCACATTCAGAAAGTTCATGGCTATTATTTCTTCAAAGCAGTTTTCTGCCCACTCTTCTTTCTTCTTCTCAGATCCCTATACTGTGAATATTATTATGCTTGATGGTGTCACTAAGTGCTTTAAGTTTCTTTTTATTTTTTATTGTTTTTTTTGCCTCTTGGTTAGCTTTATTGCTTTCCATTACTCTGTCTTCCAGGTCACTGATTTGTTCTTCTGCTTCCTCTAGCCTACTCTTTATTGCATCTAGTGTATTGTTAATTATTGAGTTCACCATTCTGGTTAGTTCTTTATGTTTTCTCTCTCTTTGCTAAGGGTCTCACCAAGTCTTCCACTCGTTTTTCAAATCCTGTGAATATCTTTATGATCTTTATTTTATTTTTTTAAGCTTTATTTATTTTGAGATAAAGCACAAGTGGAGGGAGGGGCAAAGAGAATGGGAGAGATAGTGAGTGAATCCCAGCACAATGCAGAGCCTGATGCTGGGCTTGAACTCATGAGCCAGGAGATCATGACCTGAGCTGAAGTCAGACACTTAACTGACTGAACCACCTAGGTGCCCCTATGATCATTACTTTAAATTCTCTGTCAGGCATATTATTTTCATTTAGCTATCTTGCTATGAGTTTTTTCTGTTCATTCATTTGGGTCATAGTGTCCTCATTTATCTAATTCTCCGTGTCTTTGGGACATAGTCTTCTCATTTTATCTAACTCTCTGTGTCTGTTTCTTTGTGTTAGGAAAGTCAGCTATGTTTTCTGCTCTTGAAAGTAATGGGCTTATGAAGAAGACGTCCTATAGTGCTCTATAGAACAATGTCATGTTTACCAGATCCTGGCAGTTCAGGGTGTCTCCCATGTGTATTATATGTGCCCTACTATTGTGGCTGAGTCATTTTGTCTTCAGTGTAGTTGTCTTCAATGGCTCTTTTGCCTCTTTGGGAAGTATTTGGTCCCTCTATTGTTGTTACTGGGGATGTCTGGGGCAACCTTGGGTTTGAGATGAGTCAGACCAGGAGTTTGCCATAGATGCAGTAGCACCAAACTGCAGGGTACTTTCCCTATATTGTACCCTAAGATACTTCCGCTGGTTTCAGAATCTGCTCACTGTTGGTGCTCAGTCTGACTCTTATGTGTGGTTGTTTTCCCCTCTCACCTGGGCAGGAGTCACTTTGGAATCCTGCTAGCCCCTGTTGGGGCTGCTTGCACACTGCCAGACTTGTGGCACTGCTTTGGATGGGCTCTGGCCAAGTGCATATACTGGAGGGGGTAAGTCTGCAGGAAGACAAGAGGGCAGAGTGCATAGTGTTAGGATGTTAGATGGAGAGTGTTGTTGCTGTGCTGGTTTCTGTAGGTGTCTGTGTATGTAGGCTAGGTGGGGGTTGGGGGCGAGTAGGGTGCAGAGTGAAATAGCATGTGTCAGCTCTTTTGTTCCTGGAGAAGTATCCCAATGATCCCCATCCCTCCAGCCCCTGCTCTCGAGATTGGGAAACAAATCTCCCTTCTGTAAACCCCAGGCAGTTTTCAAACTGCTGCTTCTATGCTGTATCTCAGTGGTGTTATTTATTATGTTGTCCCATTAAGGACAGGGACTCTGCCCTCCCAGTTTTCCCAGAGCTGAGCCCAGTGATTTTTGAAATTCCAAGGGTTAAGCCCCACTGAACATAAGAACTCACAAAATTTTGTTCTTCTGGTTTTCAAAGCCAAATATTAGAGGATGAGGGTTTTGTCCTTCCTCTGCCTAAAGTGCTTGGGGTTGGTTTCTTCTCTTCACATCCACAATATGCCTCCTTCCAGTGGACGGTCCCATGAGTCCATTTAGCTCCAGACCACATCTCTTCCCTTCCTATTCTCTTCATTGTGGCCTCTTCTCTACATTCAGTGGTGCAGAGTATGTTCTGTCAGTCTTTGAGTCATTTTCTGGGTTATTTACACTAATGTGACTGTTAGCTAGTTGTATCCATGGGGAAAGGTGAAATTAGGGTTCTCCTAGTCCACTGTCTTTCCTAGAATCTGAAAGCTTTTTTTTAATAGCATTTTTGAGATATAATTCACATACTAGAAAATCTACCAATTTAAAGTACACAATTCTTTGGTTTCTAGTATATTCACAGAAGTGTTAAACCATCATCACAATCTAATTCCAGGACATTTCATCACCCCAAAAATAAATTTATCCATTAGCAGTCATTTAATTTTCTCCCATCCAGAGCCATAGGCAACTACTAATCTATTTCCTCTTTTTCTGGGTTTACCTATTCTGGAGATTTCATATAAATGGAATCATACAATATGCAGTCACTGGTAAGTGATTTCTTTCACTGATGATAATATTTTCAAGGTTTATTCATGTTGTAGCATGTATCAATAATTGATTCTTTTTTATTGCCAGATGATAGTCCATTGTATGGCTATACTCCATTTTACTTATCCATTCATCAATTGATGAATATTTGGGTTGTTTCCAATTTTTGGCTACTATAAATAATGCTGCTATGGACATTTGTGTTTAAGTTTTGTGTGAACATATGTTTTCATTTCTCTTGGGTATAGACCTAGGAGTAAAATTGTTGAGTCATATGGTAAATCTATGTTTAACATTTTAAGGAACTGCCAAACTGGTTTCCCAAATGTACTATTTTACATTCTTACCAGCAATGTATGAGGGTTCCAATTTCTACACAACCAGCAGCACCCATTCTTATAATTTACCACCTGAAACAGTTTAATAAAGCGTTGTTTCACAAAACAAACAAACAAACAAAAACACCAAGAAAAAACAAAACAAAACCATGAAATACAGAAAACTTACCAGTGGTTCACTTGTAGTGCTTGTGAATTTCTCCACAATGACAAAGGAAGAGTTTGGTATAGCTGATACAGCTCAGTTTGAGTCCTGCTCTGGAGAGCCTGATGTCTAAATATCAATATCAGAAGTTCTTTCTCCAAATGTATATAACTGTCACTATCATAGCCACTAGTATTTTTAGAAAACATACTAAGACTAGTGATCATTAATGTTCAAAGGTTATATTTTGTCATGACCCAACCTAAAGATAGCCTTTGTATCTAAATTTTCTAAATGATAGGGGCACCTAGGTGGCTCAATTGGTTAAGCATCTAACTCTTGATTTCTTCTCAGGTCATGATCTCACAGTTCATTGAGTTTGAGCCCTGCAGCACAGAGCCCACTTGAGTTTTCTGTCTGCCTCTCTCTCTCCCCTTCCCTGCTCATGCGTCTCTTTTTCCTTCTCTCTCTCTCTTTCCTGAAAAATAAAGAAACATTTTTTAAAAAGGTAAGTTAAAAGTTTAAATTTTCTAAATGAAAGGCATTTCAAACAATGTTCTCCACATTTCCTATAAAACAAACAAACAAAAAACAAAACAAAAACAAAAACCATCTCCAGGCAAAACTCGGCTTTTTGTACATACTAATTATATGTAACCTATAAACCTTAAACTTAAAGATGTTTAATTTAGGTATTACAGCATATTCAATGGTCTGTAGCAAAATGCTGCACATTAGGAACTTAGCAAATAGTTAGTTGAGGGAAGGAAGGAAGGAGGGAGAGAAGAAAAATGAACATAAAGAAAAGGGAAGGAATAATGTTAGTTAAGAAATTTAAGGATGCCCCTAGAAAACAGAAAGGTAGGTCCTCACTAGAGTATAAGCATATTCAGAACGTCAGGGTGTGTACAAATTAAAGACCTACAAAATGTGTTGTAGAATACCATAATATGTGAAGCTTTACCAATATTTGTCTATTTATGACTGACTAGGGTTGATTATAACTGAGTTTAAGTAACCTGATAGATACCTGTTTCATTGACTAGATAGAAACCTGGAATCTAGGAAATGATAATATATTATTGCTAGACCCATTAAGAAAGCTTATAAGAGAGGATTAGGTGCCAAAGTTAAACAGATGAGTATAAGAAAGTATTAATGCTGAATGAGTTAAAAGAGAGAAAGATCTAAAAATTATAACCCTTGAGAACTGGTAAAAAAAAAAAGTATGACTTTGCAAATTAAATTGAAATTCCCAGATATAAATCTGAGAGATTCCAACACCAACAACCATCACCTTTAGTCTTGGGAAAACTCTCACCATTAAGTTTAGCTTGTGTGAAAGAAGAAATACACATAGAGGCACCATGATTAAGGGATCATGAGAGTAGAATCCAATTCTCTCCAATACCACAACTATAGACCAGATATCAAGGGTTCATGACTATAACAAAGCAAGTCTCTCCCCAAACATCAAATGTGCACATTGTTTAAGCCAGTCTTCTCTTTTATCAACTTTTATTCATCTGGAATTTAAACAGGAAATAATTCAAGGAACTAATCTGTATACAGTACTATACTTTCTCTATCCAAGAGTATTTATATTTTATCTAGGGTAAGTACCTCCTGGCCAAGTAAATGATGCTCATTGGTACTCACCAAAGTGTCAGTGAGAGTCTGACAGAAGAGATGTATTTTGAGTAGTCTGGGGAGGGAGTGTGGAGGACCAGGCAGACAGGATCTCAGGAACTCCTCAGAGCATTCACCACAGTCACCCTTACCACCTTACCACCTTAAACCAGGTGATTGCTACACATGTGATTGGGGGAAACAAGCTATGTTTCAAGTAGATATTGAAGCCATCAATTAATTGTACAATGGAGACATGGTAGAATATTGAAGAACCGAGAAAATTTAAGTCTAGAATATAGGCAAGCAAAGTGGTAAAGAATCCAGGGAATAAATTATAGTTGGGTCCGGAGACAGGGATTTGAGTCCAACTATGACAAAATGTTTGTAATTTCATGTTTTGTTTGTTTTATCATCTATAGTGTTTAAGAATTATTTTTAAAAAGGTAAACTCATGTTACTCATAAAGATACAAAATGAACAGGTGTCCCAGATTTTAATGAGGGAACTAGTAAGATAGTACAACTAATTCAAAAGAGAACTCAAAGTGCCACATGACCATAGTCAGATGCTGAAATTTTTATAAATGCAATTTATATATAAATGAATTTATAAATGCAAAATTAGTACAACTGACCTATAGCCATAGAATAGTAATCCACTGCACTCTATTAGATGCATTTCTATGGACAGAAATTGTTTGCATTCTATCAATCTTTTTAGAAGTTAACTTTTATCCTGCAAAGTTATAAAATATCATATCAAAGAAAAGAACTAATGAGGGAACCCACCAAAGTTTAGTCTTCAAAACTCATTCTTATGATAGGTTAGATAATCTCTCAGGCCCTTTCCAATTCTTATCTTCAATTAGTTCCCACAATCGATAAAGGAAAATGAGAAGAAAAACGAGTAAGAGAAGAAATGATCTGAGAAATCGCAAAAAAAAATGTACACACTGATAATCTAGTCTTGTCAGTAATAACCCTCCTCCTGTCTCACATTCCACAATTGTGTACTTATTATTAATAGATACCACACTAGTTTAAACAGAAAGGGGGAAAAACATAAATCACGAGAGACTCTGCATTTATTATACTCATGGGTAAATGGCAAAACCTTCATCGCACATTCACTGGATGCCAATGAAATACCATGATTCTTGGTTGAAGTAAAATTTGTTCTTGGTTAGACTGACAAGGGTAATTAATGCTTCTATAGAAAAGCCCTGATCCCAGTTATTTTATGTCACATGAAAGAAAATCCCCCTATCCACGCCTCCCTAGTCTGTGGTTAATATTGAGTTATGAATCACACAATGACAGCCCTGCAGAGACAGGCAAAGTGGGGGCTGAGCTACCCCTACAACATGAAGTGAGCAGCCAGGGCTGCAGGAAATAGCACATTCACCTTCCCAGAGCACAGCTGAGCAGAATTTCTTTAATAGGTTTTTGTTCAAGAAAAGGATATCCAGGCTTTTCTGGGACCACCAGTTATATTAGCATCTAGGTGCTATCTAGCCAGATATACCCCTCTCCCTTACACATCCTTTTTTCATGTCTTTCTCTCCAATCAGAGCATGCTATTTAGAAGCAGGCCACACCATTAGTGGTATTGGCTGAAAGGAACAATTACATGGAGCTCACACAGAAGTTATTTAAATCTGCATTGTTAGATTTGCTAACATTTATTAAACACTTCTGCTGTGTCAGGCACACTATATTCATTATCTCATTTAATCCACCCAACAAGCCTATGAGGTAGGCTCTGATATTATCTCTTCTTATAAGTGAAGACAGTAATTAATTTGCCTGAAGTCCCATAGCTAATAAATAGCTAAGTCAGGGCTCAAACCTGGGTCTGGCTGATAGGAGATGCCACACTCTGAAGCACTGCGCACGTAGCTTCATCCCCCACCACTGCTCCCTAGTGAGCCCTAATCCTATTCATGGGCAGGTAAAGAGTGATTCTGCTGCCTTCAGAAAAATAAGTGGTAGATGATTTTATACTCCCCCATGCTGGGCACGGCCAGGCTGCAGTAAATTTGGGACCAGAGGACATGTGTGCAAGGAGAAAACTGAGGACCTTAGGACAGCACAGAACAGATGCTATTCAAGGCTACCTCTTTTTCACCCTCAATGAGCCCTCCCTAATGAAGAGAGGGCAGGAAGACTTGTTTTTTCACCAATGGTTTGTTTGTTTGTTTGTTTTTCTGGGCAGGAGAGTTTTCCTTGAGCAGGATAAGTAAACACAAAGAGGTCTGAGGGTTCTTCACAAGATTTCATAACCCTATATATTAGAATTCCATAATTCCTTCTATAAGAAATTCTTTCATTTATGGCAAGTGATTCTAGGCAATGAAATTAGATGAGATTTTTACCACCTTCTCTACCAATTGTGTAAGTTCCTGACCTCTCCTGAGACCATTTCATCATCTGTGAAAAGACAATCTAGTGATTAAGAAAACTTGGTTATTTAGACCTCCCCTTTTAAATGCAAATTTATCTGAAATTACTATCCTTTTATTGTGATTTAGTTTACAAGATAATCTTTCTCTTCAATAAATCTGGGGGAGGGGCTCCTGGGTGGCTCAGTCCGGTTAAGCATCCAGCTTCGGCTCAGGTCATGATCTCACGGTTTGTGGGTTCGAGCCCCACATCAGGCTCTGTGCTGACAGCTAGCTCAGAGCCTGGAGCCTGCTTCGGATTCTGTATCTCCCTCTCTCTCTCTCTCTCCCTCCCCTGCTTGCACTGTCTCTCTCTGTCTCTCAAAAAATAAATAAATAAACATAAAATAAGTAAGTAAATAAATAAATCTGTGGGAAATGGCTATTTTGGTAGAAAAAAATAAAGACTCAAAAATTGAAAGAATAAACATTAAAAAGAGAGATTTTAAAAAGTATCAAAGATACAGTTTCCCTAAATCGCAAAAATCACCTTAAAAGGAGAGTCATTTTTCTCAAATATACACCAAATGTGGTAAAGAGAGGAGATGAGGGAAAGGACTTTAATACAAAGGATCTGATGATGTGAAGGGCACTAAAGCACGTGTTTACTGCCCAGGCAAGAGTCTCTTCTCTGTGCAATATCACCCTCAGGATTTATACACATCCTGAACACAACTGACTTTCAGGACCGCTCAGAGCCCTTGAGCAACCTTATATTTAACTAGTCATCACTGTATCTTTAAACAGTACAAAATAGAGATGCTGCATTGATATTTCACTGTTTTTCACTTACAAAAAAGACACCTGGCACATCAACCAACTAGCAGAACACAGCTGTGAATCAAAAGACTAACTATGAGCCCAGAAGGTTAAAAAAAAAAAAAGCGATATAGGAAGCATCATCTATCATTGCCCCTTCCAGAGCAACTTGTCACCAGTATTACTCTCCCACCCATGTACACTCATGTCTAGTATTTTTTATTTTAACAAAGGAAGAGAAGACATAACTAAACGATGTGTATGGCTGTGTACAATTCACTTCTCTGTTAATTAAGACTGGTGTCTTGCATTGTTGGACTCCCAGGGATTCCCCAAGGCCCAACCTGTCACTAGCTCTGTATCACTTCTTTTCTACTGCTCAGTGTCTTTTCTCCCTGATTCCCATATTGGAAAGAAATTAAAAAATAATTATAATGGATGAGTCTATTTTGTTGGTGCTTCAAAGAGCTTCTAGAAATAAAACCCATGGAGGAAGAACACTACTAGGATGATTTTACATTTAACTAAGATCTGTAGACTCCCAATTAAGAAAAAAATGGTCAAAACATCACAGCGAATATTTATTGAGAGCTCACAGGTATGCTGATGCTGGGGTTTAATTTTTGCTGGCAGTCACAACTTCAGACAGAAACAAAGGCATCTTTTTATTGAGGAAAAAGGTATTGGGATGGAAGTCAAACAAAAGACCAGGTATTCTGCTCCAGAATCTGGTATATTCTGTTTGAACTTCTTCTGAGTTCTACCCTCTGAATAGGGTCTACTTGGCTGCCTCAAAGGGTTATGGTGAGAATTAAGAGAGATCCTATATAGAAAGGTGCTTTCTAACCTGTTAAGTATTATATAAATGTTAAACTGCACATAAAATCATTATATTAAAAAACAAACACACCCTGAAACATTAATGAAACCAAGATGAATACCAACATTGAAAATAATTCTCCCAACTTAAAAAATACACAATAGTAGTAGAAACAAAATAAATGTTTAAATAAGACTTTCAGGATCTGTATAGTCAACCATGCTCACTCACTAGCAAACCACATCACTACTACACCTCAGTCTCCCAGTCCTCATCTCCAATTCATATCTCAGCAAAAGTACAATGTATGTCATTTTCCAATACTGCTTATGAACATCAAAAATTGCAACATCAAACCTACTCATGTCAAAAGCTGAAGTATGGTGGCAGAGGAGGTGTTTCCAAAGACAAGTGTAATCAGCACACAATGCCAAAATTTCTCTCAAATTACTTCCACTTGTCTAACCCTTTCAGCCTATCTCACAAGTGTGACATAGTATGAGAGTATCCTGGGTAAAAAAGAGTATTTCTCACTTACTTTCAATTTCCAAGGTGGGAATGATTTCTAATTATTATAAACATGTTTAAACTATTGAAAATAAATAAAACTATATAGGTTGTGGCTAAATATTATTTAAATTGCATCACTTAAGAAGGCAACAGTTCTTTTTCTAAAGTTTTATTTATTTTTGAGGGAGAGAGTGAGCGAGCATGAACAAGCAGAGAATCCCAAGAAGGCTCCACTTAGCCAGCACAGAGCCCAACAAAGGGTTTCAACTCACAAACTGTGAGTTCATGACCTGAGTGGATATCAAGAGTCAGATGCTTAACTGACTGAGCAACCTAGGTACTCCCCAAAATGAATAGTTTAATCAAAATAAAAAATCCTGTAACACTGAAAAATTTTGAATGTTTTAATATAACTTAACCAACAAAAATACTTTGATCACACCATTTCTACCTGGCTGACATTTCTTGTGCTATCTACACATAATTGTCAACATATGTCAACACTGCATCACTTTGCCTCACTTGTGGCAAACACTCCCTTTGGGGTAGCTTCACAGTTGACGTTGATTGCTGTTTCTCTGATAACTATACCCAATATACAGAAGTAGTTTCTAAAGACTATGTCTACACTATAAGACCCTATCACCAGTCATATTTGATTAATCTAGTAAACATCTATCCCTAAATTATCTCCCAATAATTTATACTTTTGAACTAAACTATAAATTACTTTGGACCAGATATTAGTGCTTTGAAGAAGTGATCCATTAACTAAGATCTCTAAAGCTGCCCTAGAATGTACTCCTCCAAATAGCTGCTTATTCAATTCTTGCTTGAAATCTGCAAAATAGTCCACTATATGGCCAATGAATTCCTTTTTAGTTTAAGTCATTTAAACTTAACATAGCTACCTGCAATCTAAAGAATCCTAATATAGAAATTGTTGTGCAAGATTATTTTTCCTTCTCTTATTGTAGTTAGCAGAATTCTAAAATGACCACTCAAGATTTCTCTACCTTGGTGTACAGTCCTTGTATAATTCCCTCCCCTTGAGTGAAGGTAGAACCTGTGAATATGATGGGATATCATTCATATGATTAGGTTACTAATTAGTGGGCTTTAAATTAATCAAAAAGATTATCTGAGTGTGCCTGATCCAATAAGATAAGCTTTTAAAGGACACTAGGTCCTTTTCAAAATTATAGAGATTTGAAGGGTTTGTGGAGGAGGCCATGTGACACGGAAGTGTGAGTGGCTTCTAGTGACCTTTGGCTAAGAGCCAGCAGGAATGTGGGGGTCTCAGTTCTGCAAACTACAAGGGAGCATAAGTTTAAGTTCTTCCAAAAGACACATAAGCATGAAGACTCCAAGATCCAGGAAGGAATATGACCCAGTCAACACCTTAATAGTTGCCTCGTGAGACTCTGAGAAAAGACCTAGCTAACAAAGGCCCAGAATCCTGACCCACAAAAACTGTGAGGTAATAAATATATATTTATTCTGGGCCACTAACTTTGTGGAACTTTGCTATACAGCAATAGAAAACCAATATAGTTATCCATTATTTTGTCTCAGATTACTTGTGGTTTCTTTTCCTATATCTGCAATTATTTGAAAATTGTCATAATTCTCAATGGCAATACCACTGAAAAACTTCTCTTATTTTATGCCCCCTCTCTTCTTTCCCCTTCTCCCATTTCGCCCATCACACCTCTGTCCACACTTGGTTCAGCATACCTGAAGTTAATATCAGGGATAGGAGAAAAAAAGAAAGGAAAACAAGACAAAAACCAACTGTGGTTCAGAACATTGGACAGCAGCCCATGTGCAGCCAGCCAATCCGTTCTTCCATGCCTGTGTTCTTCATCTTAACTATCTAGTTATATAGTTCCCTCAAGCATTTGAATTATATTGTGCTGTCATTCTTTCTGTTTCATGCTATTTGTCCTCACAACCTAAAGTTAGAAAACCAACGGAGGAAAAAGACCACTACACAGGTCAATGTTTGCTTCTGTTCATCATTTACACTGACTTTTTCCAGGAAATGTTCTATACTAGTCTAGCCTGCACGGACTCTTCTCACTCATTATCTTTTACAGTATTTGTATACATTGTACAGATCACATAGATTACCTTAATCCCCTCCCCCATCTGTTGTTCTTTTTTCCTAACATGGTTATAAATAATTTCTTAAAGGAAGGATTGTATTCTGTTCATTAGTATTACCTTGAATACAGATCAGTTAAGTTTTTATTGGTTGATAGGCAATACATAATATCATTGTCAACTTTAGTCTCAGAGTAAAAAGTAAAAAAATTTGATGATGAAGGATTTCGACTCACTGGTGTACACTCCCTATACAATCCTCTTTACTTGGTGTGGGCAGGACCTGTGCATATAATAGGAACTAAAACATCAAAGTATAATGAATAGACAAATGCATTCATTAAATTCTATCTTAGATCCAGGTCTAAAAAGATAAAGACTAGATCTGAGTAATTGAGGAAATAAAACTCATGGATAACGACCCATTCTATACCCAAATCTTCTCAAACCTCAAAATGGTATGAGTAACACAAAGACAAAAGATTACATCAGAGTGAGCAAAGTTCCCTGGGAACCTTCCTGTTTCTTGGGGCTGAGGGGTTGAGAACAGTGGTGTTGCAGTCAGCATGAGAAAAGGAAATGCCAGATCAGAGTATCTGAAAAAGAGTCTCCCAAGATTTTATCTACTTCCTATGGAAATGGTGCCAAGAAACAGGAAGGTGCCCAGAAACAACCTAAGCTCCAGGTAGGGAAATTATGCTCCTTAACAAGCAGCATTATATGTACTTATTATAAGTGTTTGGCCACTGAAATTCTTGCTTCTGTGATCCCTCTATTTCTGAACCTCTGTCTTAGGTTATGCAACTATCATCCCACTCTGCATTGCATGAGCTAGGCCTTTTCTATTTTTCTCAGTTTAGAGGCTGTCTGACAATAGGCATGACTATATTATGCCATACATTTAGAGGGACCAGTTTTTTAGTTACTATACAATCTTTTCAAAGCTGACCAAAATAAAACTTTGTCTTCAAGAAAAAGTGGTGTATGTAATCCTATAATTCTAATACAACATGAGAAGTGACACAGTGGAAATATGAACCAATTGCTATGGTAGAACAAAGGGAACTAACCCCTCTCACCCCAGAGAAGGCTTTAGGTTGGAAGATAAATGTCAGAACAAATTGGAAAAATCATACAAAAGAAGTTTAAAAAGTTAGACATTTGGTGAGGGATACTGATCATAGAGGAAGCTATACATGGGCTATGCATGGTGGTGAGGAGTATATGGAAAATCTCTGGGCCTTCCTCTCAATTTTGCTTTGAACCGAAAACAGCTTTTTAAAGTCTTATTTTAAAAGCACATGAATAGTGGCACATGGGTGGCTTAGTTGGTTATATATCTGACCCTTGGTTTCAGGTCAGGTCATGATCTCACAGTTTGTGAGTTTGAGGCCCTGTGTTGGGCACTGTGCCGACAGTGTGGAGCCTTCTTGGGATTCCCGGTTTCCCTCTCTCTCTGCTCCTCCTCTGAATACTCATGCTTACTATCTCTGTTTCTCTCAAAGATAAATAAATAAGCTTTTAAAAAATGAATAAAAAATAAGAAGCCAATGAATAAACAATTAAAATTAAATATCAAAAGTTTGGATAGTTTTACAAATAATACCAAACCAACAAAACCCCAAATTAAAAATTTCTGAACTGAAACATTTAATGTGGGGGAAAACCCAGAGTTCATTAAAAAGATTGTATATCCCAGGGACTTATCAAGAACAGTAAGGGTGAAGAGTCTGGTTACTGCATTTAGAGTCAAATGGCATTGCTTCTCTTTCCTAAGACCATTTCCCATGCTTTTTGCTCCGTAGGGACAACTCTAAGTGGTGCTTTTTTGCATATCAGACTAGGATGACACTGATCCAAACAGACACCAACACAGAATTGCAGAGGAAGTCCCACTGAGTCAGTGCTGGCAAAGGAGGACACCAACAAAGGCACAGTGGAGACCATGAAATACAGGAAGTGTGTGGGCAGAGGTGTGTGGGAAAGGATGTCAACACCATCCTGTCAATGCCTGAGGACAGGTGTGGGTGGCCATACACACAGAGAAGACAGAGGCAAAAGGCTCAATATGGAAATTAGGCGAAGAGAGATAAACTGAAGCAAGATGTATAGATGTTAAGTTATAGGATATAGAAGAAGAAAGAAAGAGAAGAGAAGCAAGTAGAGTCCAAGAAGTAGTACATAGCAGCAGAGATTCAAAAACAGAGAGCTAGAGATTATCCACAATGTCAGTTTGGTGGGGCACAACTCCATTGTTGGCCTCTGAGTTTCATAAGACTGTCTGTTCAGCATGTTCAGTGGAACACCATGCCCTAGAAATATTTTGCACTTTTTTCAGGACATGAACTTTTCTCAGCTTTTTCTCTCCCTCCATCCATTCTGCCTCCCCTACTTCCCATTGTGAGATTTCAGCAATATTTCTCTGATCTTGAAAGCACACATATAACAAGTAACCTATTATGACCGTTCCAATAATTTTAATGAATTTCATGACTTTTTGATGGAGGAATTGGAACTTGCAAAAGGGAAATATTTAGCCAATTCTTTAAAGGTAACTCTGTCACCTGGGAGGAGAGGCACGTTAATTATACTCCTGTGATCAAGCAACAGTCGCTATTAGGATAGCCAAGAACTGGTCAAGCAGTATCTTCAGCTATATTTAGCTTAGAGTCAAGTTCCACGTTGCACTCCAGTTCAGCCTGTAAAGCCAAAGAGGAATGTAAGAGTAGCGCCATCAGGACTCTTCAGCGCAGCTACAGCATAATACTGTGGTCAGATGCAAGAGTCCTTTTTGGCCTTTGAAGACCTGCCACAGGGGAGTGGAGACAGAGCAGCATAGCTTCTTACTAACAGGAAGAAACAACTCCAGGAGGAGGAGATAGGGATAACAGAAAAATAATTTTCCTTCTCTCTGCAATTTCTATGTCATCTTCTCCTTTCCCTAGAACTTATGAGGAAAATATGTCTGTTTTCTCCAAATACTGGAAAATCATACAATCTTCCAATGACATGAACATATCTGCAAAGGTAATTTAGCCCAATATTCTACTTACAGTAGAGTATCATCAAATAGAAAAAAAATAGGCTATACAAATGAATAAAAAATTGAATTCCTTCATTTGGTTACTACACTTATGATAACATATTCCTGAATTCTCCTCCCAGATGAACAGTTCCAAGATGCAGGAAAGGGACAGGAGCCTGGGCTGGACTCCAGGTGGGTAAAAATATGCCTAAGAGACTTTTGAAATATCACATCTCATGGTGAACTTAAGTCTAAGAACCAATCAAATAAAACCTCAATCCAAAGGAGAGGGGAAAAGAAGCAGAAACAAGATAGGTAACAACAGATTCAAGAGAATGGGGTCCATCCTAAGGATACTTTCTCAGGACAAGAAAGGGATCCAGGGCCTTAGGGTATAGAACTCATGCCTTTAATCCACATGAGCAAAGAGGTAGCTAGGAACAAGGGCCAGGTGGACCTTTGATTTCCCAGCCATTGCTTAAACACTCTTCAATGTCTAAAAATTAGAACTTGGTCAGGCTACCTACTCCATTGTTAGACAGCTTTGGTTACCAGAAAAGATGATCACAAGACCTGAGCTGAAAAGTTCTCCCTTCTCCCTACTATCTCTTATTACCACATTTATCTTTCTGCAGCAGCAGGTCTTTCGTGTATTTCTTATTTTTCTTCCTTCAACCCAACCCCTATTTTATCGGTTTTGGCTGTTTTCTTCTTCACCCAAAAGTGAGCTCCCACTGGATTTTTGCTTTCCTCAACTATTTTTCCAGGTGCCGGATCCTCCTTTTTGTATTCATTTGTGAAGTTCTTCTTGCTATGCTGGGTGTAGGTTCATTAAAAACGCTGAGGTTGCACCTAACCTGTAAAGCCATGTTAGTTGCTAACTAGATCCTCTCTTTTCCTTCTCACAGAAATTTTTCACAGTTGTATTCAGAATTGTATTTTTCAAGTATTCCAATCCTTTGAGCCGGAGAATAATATTTTGTTAAGAATGTTTACTATGGAAGCAAAGATAACATTGTGTCACAGTGAAAAGCCCACAGATCCTGAGGTGCAGAGAGGGCATGCATTGATGGCCAAATGAATACTACAATAGATGTTCCCTTCTAGGCAGACCCTGAGACACTTATTGTACAGAACAGAACAACAGCACCACATGAGAAGTGGAGGCGGAGCTGGGCCCACTCACTGGCTGAGTGGTTTGTTTCTGCTGACCAGGCTTTCAAGATGAGTGATTCTAATTTTTGCTTCAACAAAAAAATCACAATCTGAATGAGTCATGGATATTTGGGTGGCTTTAGACTGGGTAAAATCACAAATGTCAAATCCACAAACATTAAAAGCCTACAGCAGGGATCAAAACACAAATGTCTATAGGAGCCAGGTAGGAAACAAAAATGAATAACTCAAGATGGATGTAAGACAATAGCAAGCAGTAAAGGTTATGCTTAACTGGGAAGGAATCATCATCATCATCATCATCATCATCATCATCATAGCAAACAATGATATAGCACTTACTTTGTACCAGGCACAGGTTGAAGAGAATTAATGTATTAATTTACTTTACCTTTAAGACTATCCAATGAGAAGGGCACCTGGGTGGCTCAGTCAGTTAAGTGCCTGACTTCAGTACAGGTCATGATCTCATGGTTCGTGGTTTCAAGCCCCTCATCGGGCTCTGTGCTGACAGCTCAGAGCCTGGAGCCTGCTTCAGATGCTGTGTCTCCCTCTCTCTCTCCCCTGCTTGTGCTCTGTTTCTTTCTCTGTCTCTCAAAACTGAATAAACATTAAAAAAAATTTTTTTAAAGACTATCCTCTAAGTTAGGTTCCCTTATTACCTGCCAACTTAAAGGCAGAAAAACTGGGGGTGCCTGGGTGGCTCAGTTGGCTGGTGTCTAACTTCAGCCCAGGTCATTATCTTGCAGTCTGTGAGTTTGAGCCCCGCATTGGGCTCTGTGCTGACAGGTCAGAGCCTGGAGCCTGCTTCAGATTCTGTGTCTCCCTCTTTCTCTGCCCCTACCCCACTCACACGCTGTGTCTCTCTCAAAAAATAAATGAAACATTAAAAAACAATATTTAAAAATAAATTAAAATAAAATAAAATAAATAAATGCAGAAAAACTGAAACACAAAGCATTTGAGTTCCAAGTACATACCCGCTTCATAGGGGGATATATAGTGCTCAAGTCCAGCTAATTGTTGCCATTAAGATTGGTGATCCCATGCTGTCAAATCCGATTTTATAAGGTAACAGTTCAGATTTGAATTCTTGGCTTTTTTTTTAATTTTCTTTTTTTGGTTTATTTATTTTTGAGATAGAGAGAGATGGAGCACAAGCAGGGGATGGGCATAGAGAGAGGGAAACACAGAATCTGAAATAGGCTCCAGGCTCCGAGCTGCCAGTACAGAACCCAATGCAGGGCCTGAACTCACAGACTGCAAGATAATGACCTGAGCCAAAGTTGGACACCCAGCCGACTAAGCCACCCAGTTGCTCTATTGAATTCTTGGTTTTGAATTATGGTTCTTGATCTTTACATATATATATATATATATATATATATATA
>NC_043704.1:61593965-61599127 GCF_006229205.1 Suricata suricatta | reverse complement strand
CTTTACATATATATATATATATATATATATATATATATATATATATATATATATATATATATAATCCTCTTAGGAAGAGTATACAATGTGAAGACAATTAAGTTCATATAGTCCAGTTCCTTTCTTTTAAAGGTTAAAATAATGACGGTTGAGAGAGAGAGAATGGAACTTGTGCCAGAGTTTATTCTCTAAGCAATTTGTGAGCCTCATTTTCAGTATTCTGTCAGAGGACTCATTGGTTTACTATTTTGGGAGCTTCTAGAAGAATTTTAACGTATCCTGAAAGCAAATATATGCAAAAATATCCAGGTAATTTTTGATATCTTAATTTTGATGCTTTTCCTTTAATGTTGCCTCTCTGTGCTCTGTTAATTTCCATCAGTGTTCTCATCACATGGTTCCACAATGAATTGTTTAGGTGTTTGCCCTGCTTCCCTCAACTCCTGCCTCTTGGAAACAATGGATGAGCCTTTTTATTGCTGTGAACCCAGGACCTGGCAAGGTACTGACAGATGCATAGTGAGCTGTCAGAAAAAGTTAGTTTAATGAATGGATGAGTAAATGCCCTTCTATGCCCTTTGGGAGATGCAAAGGACAGTGGATATCTCTACCAAGATGCTGAATGTCTAGGGTGAACTCTGCCACAGAGGAAAGAAAAAACTTCCTTAGTGACCTTACCATTTGAGGAAGGCAAAAAAAAGTGAATCTCTACCCCTAGACAATTTCTTTCTCTGATAATGGACTCTTAAGGAAAGCGTGATTGTTTTACCAAGGATAACTCAAGCACTTTTAACACTCATTATGTTTACAGATTATCTGTTCTATTTCAATATGGGCTCCTGTAGAAGGATTACGGGAGGAAGGAAAAGAGGATTCTTTAGGCTAGGTCCTCATACAGGATACAGATCAGAACTGAGCTTGCTTACTTGCTAAGAATTCGCTCCTAGATAGTCAGAAATCTATATGTTTGTCTGAAGGTGTTTTAAGGCACATTTTGTATGTTTGAATACTTTACCTTGTTTCCCTTTTATTTTGTTCCCTGGGTCTTTTAGCAAAGTTCTTTTTCTAACATTCATATGATTTCAGCTGTTATAAAGACAGAGACTAGTTTTCCCAGTGTTTGTGACACAAAGAAAGAGAGAGCAGCATTGTCAGCAGAACTAAAAGAACCCTAAGGCCCTGAATACCTATCCTCTGAACACCAAGAAAAGAGTTGTTAGAGAATACAGAAATGCAATTTCTCATATACCTCCTCAATATGTTTTGTATTTCTCACCTTCTTTCCATCCTCATGACCACAACCTCTATTCAGGACCGTAATGTGTCCAATCTGCATCATTCCATTCTCTCCTCTCTGGTCTCCCAGACTCCAAGGCTCACCCCTCCCATCCTTACATCCTCTAATCCATTCACACCATGCTGTGTAGTGGCCTCTCTGAAAAAATTATTTTGTTTGTGACCAGGTTAAGCTTTAGCACCATTTCTTTATTAAAATACTTCAACATCTTCTACAAGGCCAGTATTACTGTGACGCTAAAACCAGAGCTATCACAAGAACAGAAAAATATAAATAAATATTCCATAGAAATATAGATGCAGAAGTCTTTAACAAAACACTAGCAAACAGAATCCAATAACATATAAATAGGATTATATACTTTGAACAAGGTATATTATCACCGAAATACAACGATGCTACAACATATGAAAATAAATCAATATACCACACATTCATAGAATAAAACCACATGATCACCTCAGTATCACATGGTGACAACAAATCATTTGACAAATCCAACAACCTTTCATGGTTAAAAGCAAAATCATTTGACAAATCCAACAATCTTTGATGATTAAAAGCACATACTAAGAATATAGGGAACTTCCTCAATCTGATAAAAGGCTTCTGTTAAAACCCCGCAATTAATATTATATTTAATAGTGAGAGACTGAATGTTTTCAGCCTTATAGGGGGAACTAGACAAAATTATACACTTTTATTATTTCTAGTCAATATTGTACTGGAGGTTCTAGCCAGAAAACTAGGCAAGAAAAGGAAATAAGTGGCATCTAGAGAGGAAAAGTAGTAAAACTATCTCTATATGTAGGTGACATGATCTAACATATAGAAAATCCACCAAAAAACTATTAGAATTATTTCAGCAATGTTAAAATGATCTTTTAACTAGTAAAATATCAATATATAAAATCAATTATATTTTTACATACTAGCAATCAGCAATCTCAAAGTGATATTAAGAAAACCACTATTTTGTGATAGTACCAAAAAGAATAAAATACCTCAGAAAAGATTAACATAAGAAGTACTATATTTGAACCCTGAAAGCTACAAAACACTGCTGAAAGATATAGGTATCCCAAGTTTATGGGTTGGAGGATGTAATATCATTATGATAGCAATACTCACAAGCTGATCTACAAATTTAACAAAATACAAAAACTCAGCTGTCTTTCATGCAGAAATTGATAAGATGGTCATAAAGTTTATATGGAGATGCAAGGAACAACGCTGGAGGACTTAAATGTTCTAATTTCAAAACTTTCTATAAAGCTATTATAATCAGGACCAAGTGGTATTGGTGTAAGGTGAGATATATAATGGAATTAGAACTCAGATTCCAAAAATAAATCCTTAAATTATGGTCAACTTATCTTCAAGAAGGGTGTCAAGATAATTCAATAGGATATGAAGATTTTTCAACAAATGGTACTGGGAGAACTGACTATCTACATGCAAAAGAGTAGTATTGGAACCCCACCCTATTCCATATATAAAAATTAACTCAAATACATGGAAAATAATATAAAATCTAAAACTATAAACCTGGAAGAAAACATAGGAGCAAATCTTTATGACCTTGGATTAGGCAATTGTTTTTAGATACAGCATCTAAAGTACAAATGACAGAAGACAGAAGTAGATTAATTGGATTTCACTGAAATTGTAAGTCTTTTTGTTTCAAAGGATATCATCAAGAAAGTTAAGAAATAACGCATGAAAAGGGAGAAAATGTTCATAAATCCGTATGTCTGATAAGAAATTTGTATTGCAAACACATAAAGAACTCCTACAACTCAACAATTAAAAGACTTACGACTCAATTTTAAAATTTTTTAATGGACTGAATCATGTCCACACCCCCCAACTCAGAATTCGTATGTTGAAGCCCTAACTCTCAATGTGTTTGGAGAGGGGGATTTACGGAAGTCATCAAAGTTAAGTGAAGTATTAAGAGTGGAGCCTTATTCCAATATGGCTGGTATCCTTGGCAGAAGAGTTCTGAGGTGCATGCACGGAGTAAAGGTCATGTGTAGACCCAGTAATAAGATGGTTATCTACAAGCTAATGAGAGAGGCCACAAGAGAAATCAAATCTCTAATACCTGATTTTGGGCTTTTATAGCCTCCAGGAGTGTGAGAAAAGAAATTTCTGCTATTTAAGTTGTCAAGATTGTGGTATTTTGTTATAGTAGCCATAGCAGACTGATAACAAATGGGGAAAGGATGTAAATAGACACAGAGAAATGACCAGTAAGTACATGAAGCTCAAGATCTGTAGTCATCAGGGCAATGAAAATCAAAACCACAATGATAGCACTTAACACTCACTAGGATGGCTAAAATTAAAAACAAAACAAAACAAGTGTTGCTAAGGGAAGAAATTGAAACCCTCAAGTATTGCTGTTAGGATGTAAAATGGTGCAAACACTTTGGAAATCATTGTAGCAGTTCCTCAAAAATTAAACAGAAAGTTACAACATGACCCAGCAATTCCACTCCTGGGTATGTATCTCAGAGAAGTGAAAATATTCACAATATCTGTACCCAAATATTCATATTAGGCAAAAAGTGGAAATCCAAATGGCCACCAACTGATAAATGGATAAGCAAAATGTAGTATATTTATAGAATGTATTATCATTAGGCTGTAGATAGTAATGATGTACTGCTACATGCTGAAATGTGGATGAACCTTGTAAACATTATACTAAGTAAAAGTCAGTCTCAAAAGACCACATATTGTATGGTTCCATTTATATAAGATTTCCAGTATAAGCATATCTATAGAGATGGAGGTAGATTAGTGGTTGCTAGGGAGAAAAATGAATGATACATGACTACTAATGGGTATAGAATATCTTTTGGGGTAATGGAAATATTCTGAAATGAGATTATGGTGATCATTGTACAATTCTGTGAAAATACTAAATGGCGCTGATTGTATACTATAAGGTAGATTCTATGGTATGTGAATTATATCTCAACAAAACTGTTAATTTAAAAAATTCTTTAGTATTTCCCATTTGCCTATAGATTTAAGTCCAAGGTCTTGATTTGGCTCTCTAGCCTTTGCTTACCTGTCTCTCTCATCATTTCAATACACTCCTCTATTTTCTCTTAAAAGTAGACATTGTAGTGAAGAAAAGGGCAGAAAACATGAACAGACACTTCTCCAAAGAGGACATCCAGATGGTCTACAGGCACATGAAATGATGCTCAACATCACTCATCATCAGGGAAACACAAATCAAAGCCACACTGAGATACCACCTCACCCCAGTCAGAGTGGCTAAAATGAACAAATCAAGAGACTATAGATGCTGGCGAGGGTGTGGAGAGATGGGCACCCTCCTGCACTGTTTGTGGCAATGTAAACTGGTGCAGCCACTCTGGAAAACAGTGTGGAGGTTCCTCAAAAAACTATCCATAGAACTCCCTTATGACCCAGCAATAGCACTGCTAGGGATTTACCCAAGGGATACAGAAGTGCTGATGCATAGGGACACATGTACCCCAATGTTCATAGCAGCACGGTCAACAATAGCCAAATCATGGAAAGAGCCTAAATGTCCATCACCTGATGAATGGATCAAGAAGATGTGGTTTATGTATAGAATAGAATTCTACGTGGCAATGAGAATGAATGAAATCTGGCCATTTGTAGGAAAGTGGATGGACCTCGAGGGTGTCATGCTAAGTGAAATAAGTCAGGTGGAGAAGGACAGATACCATATGTTTGCACTCATAGGTCTAATAGGAGAAGAGGAGAAACCTAATGGAGGACTGGGGGAGGAGAAGAGAGAAAGAGAGTTGGGGAGAGAGAGGGACGCAAAACCTGAGAGATTATTGAATATTGAAAA
>NC_043704.1:61583429-61593865 GCF_006229205.1 Suricata suricatta | reverse complement strand
AATTCTACGTGGCAATGAGAATGAATGAAATCTGGCCATTTGTAGGAAAGTGGATGGACCTCGAGGGTGTCATGCTAAGTGAAATAAGTCAGGTGGAGAAAGACAGATACCATATGTTTGCACTCATAGGTCTAATAGGAGAAGAGGAGAAACCTAATGGAGGACTGGGGGAGGAGAAGAGAGAAAGAGAGTTGGGGAGAGAGAGGGACGCAAAACCTGAGAGATTATTGAATATTGAAAATGAACTGAGGGTTGGAGGGGGATGGGGAGGGGGGGAAGAGGTGGTGGTGTTGGAGGAGGGCACTTGTGGGGAAGAGCACTGGGTGTTGTATGGAAACCAATTTGACAATAAATTATTTAAAATAAAATAAAATAAAATGAGTCTGTAAAATCAGAAAAAAAAATAAAGTCTTCTAAGATAAAATTACAAGTCTTTGTAGCTAGGTAGTCTGAAAATAAAATATCAATTAGTTTTCCAGGAGCAATCAAGATTAAGAATAATCATAACACTAATTTTTCTTGGTATGTCTTAAAAACAGGAATCAATTAATTCATTGATACATTGCTTGAAAGAATAGATATAAAAAGATCTCAATTCCCCCTCTTTTCCAAAAGTCATCATGGGCAGTGGGAGTAAAACCAAGCCATGACAGGAAATACTGTAAATACTGAATATTAGTCTCAATCTATAGGGTCTGATACTAGCAAGGTACACACAGTGATAATTGACACTTAAATTGAACTGCCGAGTTTACAAGTCACTTTCACATACCCTGTCTTATTTTATTCCCATATCCTCTGATATTAGTAATGTAGTTGCAAAGTAATGAATATGGGTTTTATCCCCATTCTATAGGTGAAAAAGCTAAAGCCAAGGAGGTTGCATAAATTTTACAAGGTCAAAAAGTCACCCACAGAACCAGAACCCAAGTTTACTGACTCCTTCTCTGGAGCTCTTGCCATTTTCCCATTGCTAAGCTGCAGAGCTGTGCAAAAGAAAGGGATGGAAAATGTGCTGAGCACATTAGAGTTGGAGAATACCACCTGGGAATTATATTCAGGTACAAGGTATATAGTCCCTATGACTTGTCAAGCTCTGTGCCAGGTGCTATGAAAATAGTGATAATAAGATAATAAGATGTGATAATATACTCTTATGTTTCCTTATGCATCTTGATATGTCTTAGAGTGGAAGGAAGCTGTGCACCCACTGACAAGTGATATTAACATATATAGAATATTGAAGGGGTAATTAAGAAATAAAAGATAAGCCAACGGGTATACATGGGAAGTCTCTCTATGTAAGACAGAGAATAGTACCTTAGAACCAAGCTCTTTGTGAATGGAGAGGATCCCTTCTTGACTTAACAGTACAAAATAATAGTAAACCTTAAAATACACTGATGTCCTGCCTATGAACAAATTACAAACTTGTTTCCATGATCTACTATTGGACTTACCTTTTTTCAGGCTGAACTCTCTCTTCTTGGACTATTGAATTTTATAAGATTGCTACCTATTCTATGAAGTGTTACAAACTTTTATATTCTTAAACTTGCCATTTTAAGCTTAAAAAATTGACTTAGTCTGGGGGCATCAGGCTGGCTCTGTCACTAAAGCATTTGACTGATCCTCAGGATCATGAGTTCAAGCCCCATGTTAGGCATGGAGCCTACTTAAAAAAATACAAAAAAAAAAAGAAAAAATATATGTCTTAATTGTCTCAAATTTCCCTAGCAAAATACTTAGACATGATGGATTAAACAACAGGAATTCATTTTCTCATAGTCTGGAGACTAGACATTCATAATGAAGGTGCTGGTAAATTTAATTTCTAGTGAAAGTCTCCTTCCTGAATTATAGACAGTCACCATCTCACTTTGTCTTCACATGGCTTCCCATGGTGCACATAAGCTCTCATATGTCTCTTCTAATAAGGACACTAAACCTATCAGATCAGGAACCCATCCTTATGAACTCACTTAAAAACTATAATTATTTTCTTAGAGGCCCAATCTCAAAATACAGCCACACTGGAGATTAGAACTTCCACATACAAATTTTGGGAGACCACAAACATTTGGCTCATAACAGATACTTCCTCTTAAAATGCGGAATTTTTTTGAAAAGTTATGTTCAGCCTACTTCTTCAAAATTTTAAAGCTTTGGTTTTATTTTCCCTTAGATTTGATCTTTCCAAGATTGAGTCAAAGAGTTATCACTTCTCCAAACCCTTTTTATTAATTTAGCATCCCCTCTTTAGACCTACTGCCTTTTTTTAAGTCAACTTCATTAACATATAATTCACATATAATAAAATGCACCTATTTTAAGTGTACAGCTTAATGAATGCTGCTAAATGTATACATCTGTGTAACCACATCACAATCAAGAAATAGAACATTTCTCTCATCCTAAAAACTCCCTTGTGTCCCTTCACATTAATCACCATACTCAGGGCACCAGGCAACCACTGATAGGCTTTCTCTCACTGTAAATTAGATTTACCTGTTCTCCATTATCCCCCAACAAAAATATTTACTTTTTTGTGCCTGGCTTCTTTCACACAGAATGTTTTTGAGATACACCCATGTCACTGCATATGTATCTCTGCCCATTACTGTACAGTATTCCTCTTTCTGTTATATAAATGTCATAAATATAGGTCACAATTTGTCCATTGACATGTTGATAGATGCCTGGGTTGTTTCTAATTTTGTGCTATTACAAATAAAGCTGCAGTGAATATTTGTGCACGAATCTTTGTGATGATTATAGCTTAGTTCTCTTGGGTAATAATTTGGGAGTGTAGCTGATAGACTGCATTATAAGTATTGTCCATAACTTTATAAGAAACAAGCAAACCCTTTTACAAAGTGGTTGTAGCATTTTACCTTCTCAACAACATGTATGAGACCTCCAATTGCAATATTCTGCATAACACTTGGTACCGGTCACTCTTAAAATTTTAGCCAGTCTGGTGTGTAGGTAGTAGTTTTAGTTTGCATGTCAATTATGGTAAATAGTATCAAACAGTTCCACATATTTACTGGCCTCCCAAATATCTTTTTGTAAAAACTACCTGCAACTCATTTTAAATATATATCATGCACATATACCATATGTACTGTGACTATTTTCTCCCAGTCTGTGGCTTGTCTTTCCATTTTATTATAAAGAGAATGAAGCTTTCATTTTAGTGGTGTCCAATTACCAGGGTTTTTTTTGGTTTTTTTGTTTTTGTTTTTGTTTTTGTTTTAGTTTATGCTGTTGTGTCCTAGAAGATTTTTGTATAGTCTCAAGTTGTGAAGGTTTTCTTTTCAGTAGTGGTATAGATTTGGTTATGCTTAGGTCTATGATAAATTTAGACTTAACTTCTGTGTAGGGTGAGAGTGAACTCTATTTCCAAACAAGCATCTGGTTTTTCCAGTACCATTTGTTTATAGAAGTATACTTTCACCTCAGTGAATTGCCTAGGTATCTTTGTGGAAAGTCTAATGAACAGATGTATGTGGGTCTATTTCTAGACTTCTGATCTATATATTCATCCCCACACAATACCACACAATGTTGATTACTATAGCTTGATGGTAAGTAAGTACTGAAATTAAGAAATGCTACATTCTTACTTAAAAACTTTGGCTTTCCAAAAAGCTGTTTTTGGATGTTTTGGCTATTCCAAAAACTTTTCATTTCCATGCAGAAATTATAATTAGGATGTGATTCCTTTTAAAAATTCTGAAATTTTTTATTGAGATACCATTAAATCTATAGACAAATTTGGGGACAGTTGGCATTTTACCAATACTGAATCTTGGACATCTTTTGGGGGATATTATTCAACCTCCTATAGGGTGGAAGTGACATTTTCTTGCAATTTTTTATAGCTTATACAGAAGGAAAAACTTTTTGGATATATACACATATGTATTTATTACATTGTCTTTTTTATTGTTTTTATTTAACCAATGTGCAGGTTTGTAACTATTTTAAGTTTTTGCTAATTCTATCTTTCTATATCTATTCTGTTTCTATTAATTAATTTTTCTCCTGGTAGTGGGTTAGTTCTTCTGTTTATTACCATATCTTCCAAATTTTTGTTGGATGCTGGACACTGTTTTACATTGTTTAGTGCCTATATTTTATCACCTCTCTTTAAGAGTGTTGAATTTTGTCCTTTCATGCATTGAACTTACTTGTAGATACTTCTCAGGGTTGTTTTTGAGCTTTTTAACAATGAGGAGGTTTTAAAAATCCATTATTCTAGGGCTTGTTTACCCTTACTGCTAAGGGGCAAGCTCTTTACATGTAGTTCATATGAATATCTCAGGTATTCAACAAAGAATCTATGCTCCAGCTAAGTGATTCTGAATATGGCCCAGTTCTGTGATATCTATTGAAATTGTTCAGCTTAGATCTCCCAACAGAACTTGCCCAGCCATGTGGAGTTGTGCTTAAATTATGCACAGCTTCATAATTATCAACAGATATAAGTGACCCAGGGCAAATTTCTGGAGCTCCTTTTATGCAGTTTCCCTCTCTGCAGTTCTCTCCTCCACAAAGTCTGGATATTGTCTTCATCTTTCAAACCTCTGACTCCTGTCTACTTGATTCAGCAAGCACATCAGGCTTTACTTTGATTTTCTCTTCCTACCTTATGACCTACGGAAGGTACCTCAAGAGGGCAAGCCAGGGCTATCGTAGGGCTTGCCTCATTTGTTTCCCTTCTGTAGGAACCACAGTCCAGCACAAACCTGGATTACAGTAAGAGGGCAAGTCGGAGCACTGTTGTTACTCTGGCGTGGCCTAGGCAGAAGTCTGTTCAACTTCCTATCATGTTTTAAATGTGTCTACAGCAATGCAGGATAAACCTGTGATGGTTTGTTGCTATGCTGAGATGGAATTTCCTAATTAAAGATCATTCTCTTCCAGATGACACCCAGCACATACTGAAATTTTTGCCATACTTAGAAAATCATGCAAATTTCTTCAAGGAATGATTTTTGGTTTACATTTTACTTAAGTAATTTATTTTGAATTCTTCATTCTTTATGAAATGGAATTTATGAAAAGGGACTAAATTAAAATTTTTTCTTATACTGGACAAGGAGTCAAATGCTTACAAAATTACTTGAAAAATCTTTCTTAGGACAAACACTTTTGACTCTGATAATAGCCACCTTTAGAAAGGTAGTTGTACGGGGCACCTGAATGGCTCAGCTGGTTGAGCATCTGACTTCGACTCAGGTCATGATCTGTGGTATATGAGTTTGATCACCTCATCAGGCTCTCTGCTGACAGCTTGGAGCCTGGAGCCTGCTTCAGATTCTATGTCTCTCTCTCTTCCTCTCCCATGGTCATGTTCTGTCTGTCTCTCTCTCAAAAATAAACATTAAAAATTTTTTTAATTAAAAAAAAAAGAAAGGTAGTTTTAGGAAACCTAGATCATTGACAATAGTTTCTCCTAAGAGGATGATTAAATAACTTCACTGTTTGATATAAAAATGATGAAAAAAATGAAAAAAAAATTTTGTTTGAAAGGTTTAAGAAGAAAAGCATTCTGATACAAAAGATAAATACCAGACAGGGAATCTGAGCACAAACTAATCCCTGAAAGGTGACATTAAGCTGAGTGCGAAGGTTGAAGCTTCAGAACCCCAAGCACAGGGCATCTTACTATAAGTACTGGATAAGTATAGTCAAACAGGCTGAGTATGACCAGCCTTCATCTGTGGGATCATTTAGTGATAAGAAATAACATTTACATGATAGTGGACTAATCAGACCCCAAGGCTCTTTCATGAGGGCAGTGTGCCAGCTCCTCTTTGGGGTTGTGCAGGTAGAGTATAATAGGAAATCCTAGTGATTTTTGGATACTTCAAAAGATCTTGATTTCTTGATAAAAGTAAAGGTGGAGGCTCAAGAGGTTAACCCAAAAATATAATATTATATGTCTATATTTGTGCACTACAACTATAGCACACCTCGTATCACCTATAGACTTAAGTATTTTAGTGAAATTATCATAAAAAGTTTATTTATGGTACTTACATGTAATTTAAAAAAACATTTAACATACAGACAAACATCTGTAAAGTCCGTAATAGGGAAGTTATCCTTATAAGAGTAGCTCTGAAAAATATTTAACTTTCTAAGGGGGTTCCTGGGGTGGCTTAGTTGGTTGAGTGTCCCACTCTTGAGTTTGGCTCAAGGTCATGATCTCACAGTTCGTGAGATCAAGCCCTTCATGGAGATCTACACTGATAACACAGCCTGCTTGGGATTCTTTCTTTCCCTCTCTCTCTGCCACTCCCCCACTCCTGCTCACTCTCTATCAAAATAAACATTAAAAAAAAGTAAAAAATATATAATTACATGCAGTAGTATGATGCATATAATGATATTTTTTTGATTTCTATGATTACTTTAGCAAGAGGTCAGTCTGAACTCACTTCTAAAAAAAAAATAATAATAAACCTGCTAAAAACAGTGTTCAGATATCTCTCACCCTGAATGAGAGAAAGCTATCTAGTAAAGATGGATTTTTATCACATTTCACTTGTGTATAAAGAAATGACTTCATTGAGCATTATACTTTTAAAATAATAAATGGGATGTGGGATTCAATGATATTTTATATAATCTTAATTAACAAAAAGAGCTACAAAAATGGCAAGGAATAGAAATACTATTTTAAACTAGGTGATCAATAAAATAAGCATCAGTATATTAGATATTCAGAAAAAATATTAAGTTAGATTTCTAACATTTACTTTTTCTTTAACTCTTTATGCTTTAACCTCTCTCCTGAGCTTCAAATCCATATGTTCACTTGCCTACTTGACCTGTGTGCTTAGGTACCTAACAAAGAACCTAAATTTAATACATCCAGAATGAGATTTTCAGTTTCCACCTCTACCCACACTAGCTCAGTTGGTTCTTCTAGTAGTCTCCTCCATGGCTCCTACTTGCCCAAGCTAAAAAGCTAAGAATTATTCCTCAATTTTCCAGGGGAGATCATGAAACATAAGACTATTACCTCCATCATGTTTTTCACGTGGTTGCTTCCATGTGTTAAGTCTCCCCCCCCCCAAACACAAATGTTCAAATCCAATTTGAATTATTTAGTGAAGAGAAACAACAATGTTCTCTTCTAGTATCAAGCAGAATGTTTCCTATTTTCAGGACCAGAGTCAAATTCAAACAGGACACTTGTCCCTCATTGATTCTATCAGGCCCCCTCAGCTAAATCAAAGAAGCACTTTCCAAAATTACCTGCTAGTGCTATATGTGTGGTGGGTATATTTATTTCCTATGATAGTATAACAAATTATTCCAATCTTGGTGGCTTGAAAAACAATTTATTCTTTCACAGTTCTAGAGGCCAGGAGTCTAAAATCAGTTTTACTGGGCCAAACATAAGGTGTCAACATGGCCATCCTCCCTCTAGATGCTTTAGAGAAGAATCTATTCCCTGCATCTTCCAGATTCTGATGACTGCAGCATTCCTTAGTTTGTGGATCCAATCTCTGCCCCTCTGGTCACATTGCCCTCCCTTCTTGTATGTCAAATCTCCCTTTCGATGAGGGGGTTTCTCTATGCCCTTTAACAAAGATACATATGGTTGTACTTAGTGCCCACTTGGATAATCCAAATTAATTTCCCCATCTCAAAATTTTTACTATAATCACATCTGTAAACCATCCTCCTTTTTTCTGTAGAATGTAAAATTGCCCTGTTCTAGGGATTAGGACATGGCTTATCTCTTGGAAGAGAGCATTCTTTATCCTACCACGTTTACGTATTTCTAGCAATGACTTTAAACATATCACTGATTAGGGGAAGACACGTAGGGCTGGATTCCAAAATCCACTCCAATCATCTCTCTGTATATTTATGAGATGATATAATCTTCCCTAGATACAGCTGAGTATAATCCTTTTAATTTTTTCTCAATCTGTCATGTTTATCATTACCTATAGCACAATTTGAAATTACCAGTGTTTATATTAATTACTACAAATAATTTATTCTTTCTGAATTATTCCAAAACTTGTCAGTTGCTTGTTGCTGAAGGCATGCATATTGACAGTTTCACTCAGTGAAAATTCAAATCCGTCTTCATCAGCACAGTGTCTCACAGAGCATCTTTCTTGTTGATTTTCTTTTATTTTTAGAAAGGAGAATTATATCCTAGACATGGTATCTTATACCACCTTTCTCTTATGTTATTCAGGGAACCATAGTGATTTATTTTTATGTCTAGTCACTTGATGGGCAGATCTTTCAAATGTCTATTTTTGAAATAAAGTTATGCTACCCCTGAAAAGGGGCTCCTTTTTTCTTTTCTCCAACTAACCATTAAGTTTAATGTCATGGGTTAAGAAAGTGCAGTGTAGTGCAAAGATCCCAGAATCTGTTGTCATAGAACCAGGTTCTCAGTTCTGCCTGCCATTTTCTCAGCTCGGAAGCGGTCATAACAAAATCTACTGAGCTATGTTGTTAAGAGAATTAAATAAGTATGTCTTACAAACTATAAAATACCATTCAAGTTATAATTGTGGTCACCTTTGAGACTCTTCTCACAGAAGTCTTTGAGACTGGATTTTTTTTTCAAATGATCCTCTATTCATTAATTTGCTCTTAATCATTCATTTAATACTTACTGAGTGTCCACTGTATATTAGACATTATTCTTGGTACTAGGGACACAACAGTAAATAAAGTCAACAAAGTCATTGCCTTCATGGCACTTACATTCTTTTTTTTATGCTTATTTCTGAGAGAGAGAGAGAGAGAGAGAGATAGAGAGAGAGAGAGAGGGAGGAAGTATGAGCAGGGGAGGGGCAGTGAGAGAGGGAGACACAGAATCAGAAGCAGGCTCCAGGCTCTGAACTGTCAGCACAGAGCCCTACACAGGGCTCAAATCCATGAACCGTGAGACCGTGACCTGAGCTGAAGTCCAATGCTTAACCGACTGAGCCACGCAGGCGTCCCTAATGGCACTTACATTCTAATAAAGACCATTAGCTCTAATGTCCCACCCTTTAGAGACTTTTGCTAAGCAACTGCCCTTTCAGAAGTCTGTTTACAGGGAATAATATATGCACTCCTTTTTTATTCATTCAACAGATCACTGGGTGTCTACAATATGTCAGAATTTGCTTTGGATGCATTCATAAAAGTAACAGTTCCTTCCCTTAAATGGTTTAATCTCATGAGTGAAATAGTAAACTGGCAATGCTACTACAAAAAGAGGAAGAAAGAGTGCAGCATCATATAGAAGTTCCTAAGGAGGAGCATCCAGCCCAGGCCAGGACATCGTATCTTCTCAAAGGTGGTAATATCCAAGCTGGGTCTTGAAAGACTAAGAGGATTGGTGAGGGAGAGGGCAGATAACGGTCAGGATAAGTAGTTCATGTGCTCATCTGAGCAGCTGCAGATGAGAACCTGTGGCAAGGGACGATGCAATTACAGGGCAGTCAAAATCACACAAGCTACAAATTTGAAGAGGTGTTCTCCTTACAATCCTCCCCAATAATAAAGTCCTTAGCAGCCTCAGTTTAAATTATTTTTATCAGTGTTGAATACCTTGTGAGTTGACATGCTAAGTAAATCTCTTTATGTTCTAATTGAAGGACTGAATGGAGAGTCAGAATATTCTTAGTTGGTAAGGTCAGAAATGCTTTTTTGAGGCAGGGTTTTCACTACAAAACAGTCTTTGATATTTGTCTTCATATACACTTCTAAGCTTCTGGTCTATAGTTTCTTATAATTCCCTTGAATAATAACAGAAACTGAATGTGGGCATCTGAGTGGCTCAGTTGGTTAAGTGTTAAACTCTTGATCTCAGCTCAGGTCTTGATCTCAGGGTCATGAGTTCAAGCCCCACATTGGGCTCCCTACTGGGTGGGAAGCCTACTTAAAAAAACAAAAACAGGGATGCCTGGGTGGCTCAGTTGGTTGAGTGTCTGACTTTGGCTCAGGTCATTATCTCATGGTTAGTGAGTTCGAGCCCCACGTCCTACTCTGTGCTGACAGCTCAGAGACTGGAGCCTGCTTCAGATTCTGTGTCTCCATCTCTCTCTGCCCCTTCCCTGCTCGCACTCTGTCTCTCTCTCTCTCAAAATAAATAAACATTAAAAAAACAAAAACAAAACAAAACAAACTAAATGGGAACAGAGTTAAGAATACTAAAGGAAAGTAAACAGATTCACCTCCAGGCTTGGGCAGTGCTAAGGACTAGAGCAATTCTGACACCATTCACTGATAAAGTATTTTTCATTTACAATTTAACCAATTCACACTGTATTACTTGGAAGGTTGCTGATGAACCTTACATCCTTGGTTCTACCACTAACTGGGCTACATATTTATTTGGGGAAAATGTTATTTTTGTATAATTGCCCTAATCATATTTTTAATACATTTTACTC
>NC_043704.1:61554356-61583329 GCF_006229205.1 Suricata suricatta | reverse complement strand
GTATTTACTGATGCCAGACACTTGAGTCCCTCTCTCACTCCCCCACCCCCACCACTGGAGCCTAGGACCCACACAAGTAGCTATCTCGGGCCTCTGCAGCTGCCTGAGTACAAGGTGACAGCTTACACTCAGGTAGCTGACCCCCACTGCCATGTGCACACCCATGGCAAGATCCTGTTGCTATGGAAATTCTCTGATAGCCAAGACCCCAACAGCCTCTTTTGGACCTATCTCCTACCATCAGCCTGCACCCGTGGGCTCACCTACAACTAGCCAAAACCACCCTCTAGCTGACCAACTACACACCCTGACCCAACCCTCATCACTGGCATCCACTGCAGTGCACACTCTCATGGGGAGACTATGTGGCCACAGTTAGTTCAACATGGAAAACCAATTAGTATGATGTACTGATAGAAGAAAAACAAAAGATCCTATGATACATGTCAATAGAAACAGAAAAAGCATTTGATAAAATTTAATATCCATTTATGATAATACTGTCAACAATCTGAGTATGGAAGAACATAATAAAGTCCATATATGGCAAACCCACAGCTAACATCGTATTCAAGGATAAATGGTTAAAAATTACCCAGGCCACCTGGGTTGCTCAGATGATTAAGTATCTGACTCTTGATTTCAGCTCAAGTCATAAGCTCATGGTTGTGAGATCAAGCCCATGCTGGGTGTGGAGCCTTCTTAAGATTCTCTTCCTCTCCCTTTGCCTCTCGCCTGCTCTCTTACTCACTCTCTCTTAAAAAAAAAAAAGAAAAAAGAAAAAAACTATCCTCATAAGATGAGGAACAAGAAAAAGGTGCCACTAATTGCCACTAATATTCAACATATTATCAACATAGTACTGGAAAGCTTCACCAAAGCCAAAGCAATCAGGCATCCAAATTGGAAAAAGAAAAGGCATCCAATTGGAAAATAGTAAAATTGTCTCTACTGATGACATGATCTTATATAGAGAAAATTCTGAAGATTTCCAAAAACCTGTTAGAACTAATCAACAAATTCAATAAAATTTCAAGATAAAAAAATCAACAAACATCAGTTACATTTCTAAACACATTCAATGAATTATCTATAAAAAATAGAGAAAATAATTCCATATATGATAGCATCAAAAATGATAAAATAGGGGCACCTGGGGGCTCAGTAGGTATTGATATCAGCTCAAGCCCCACATATAGCCCAGCTCACAGCCAGCATGGAGCCTACTTTAAAAAAAAACCCACAACCAATAAGTAGGAATATATTTAACCAAGAAACTTAAAGATCCATATATGATAAATAAATATATATAAATACATAAATATATAAAACATTGATGAACCACAAATAAATGGAAAGATACCTATGTTCATGAATTAGAAGAGTTAATATTTCTAAAATGTCCATATCAACCAAAGCTATCTATAGATTCAGCATAATCTATATTAAAATATCAATGCATTTTTCATAGAAATAGAAAAAACATCCTGAAATTTGTATGGATCCACAAAAGATTCTGAATAGCCAAAGCAATCCTGAGAAAGAAGCTAAAAACATCACACATCCTGATTTCAAACTATATTACAAAGCTATAATAATCAAAACTATATGGCACTGGCATAAAAACATAGTTTGAAATCAGGGTTTGAACCGATATGATTTCATTTATATATACAGAATTTAAAAAACAAAACAAATTAACAAACAAAACTCCTATACAGGAAACAAACTGCTGGTTATCAGAGGAAGGAGGAATTAGGAGGGGTAGGATGAAATAAGTAAAGGAGATTAAGAGGTACAAACTTCTAGTTCTAAAATAAAGTCATGGGGATGTAATATGCAGCATAGGGAATATAATTAATAATATTGTAATAACTGTGATGACAGATGGTAACTAGACCTATAAGGATCATTTCATAATCTATAAAAATATCAAATAACTATGATGTACCCCTGAAACTAATCAAATACTGTATGTCAACTAAAAAAAGACAAATAGACCCGTGGAGCAGAATCAAGATCTCAGAAACACACACATTTATTGTCAACTAACACTTGACAAAGGAATCTAGAATACTAAATGAGGGAAGGATAGTTTCTTCAATAAATGGTATTGAGAAAACTGGATAAACACATGAAAAAGAATGAAATTAGACCCAATCTTATACCACTCAACAAAGCTAACTTGAAATGGATTAAGGACTTAAATGTAAATCTTGAAACTAACACTCTTGAAAAAGACATAGGGTAAAAGCCCCTTGACATATTGGCAATGATTTCTTGGATAGGTCACATAAAGCACACGCAACAAAAACAAAAATAAACAAGTGCAACAACATTCAATGAAATGATTCTGCATAGCAAAAGAAACAATCAATGAACTTAAAAGGCAACCTAATTAATGGGAGAAAATATTTCCAAATCATATATCTGATAAAAGGTTAAATTCAAATTACATAAAGAACTCCTAAAACTCAATACCAAAAAAAAAATCTGATTGAAAAAATTGGACAAAGGACTTGAATATTTTTCCAAAGAAAACATATAAATGAACAATAAGTACATGGAAAGGTACTCAACATCACTAATTATCAAATAAATGCAAATCAAAACCACAATGAGAGATTACCTCATATCTATTAGAATGGCTATTATCAAAATGACAAGAGATAGAAAATGCTGGTGAGGGTGTGGAGACGTGAATCCTGGTACACTATTGCTGGGAATGTAAATTGGTGCAGCCACTATAGCCAACAGTATGGAGGTTCCTCAAACAATTAAAAATAGAATAGAACATAGACCCAGCAATCCCACTTCTGGATATATATCCAAAAAACATCAAATTACTACCTTCAAGAGATATCTGTGCTCCATGTTCATTACAGCATTATTCACAACACTCAAAATATGGAAACAAGCTAAGTGTCCATCAATGGATAAAGGAAATGTGATACACATACCCACACAGGAATACAACTCAGCCATAAAAAGAAAGAACTTCTTGCCATGTGGGCAAATCGATAGAACTTGAGGGCACTGTATTAGGTAAAATAAGCCAGACAGAGAAAGACAAATACTGCATGGTATCACTTATATGTGAAATTGTAAAAAAAAAAAAAAATTATATACATAGAAACAATAGAATGGTAATTCCCAGGGGCTGAATGTTGGCTTAAACAGGGGAGATGTTAGACAAAGGGTACAAACTTTCAGTTATAAGATGAATAAGTTACAGGGATCTAATGTGTAGCATGTGTACCAATATTGCACTGTATACTTGAAATATACAGTTCTCACCATGATAACAACAAATGGTAATCATGTAAGGCAAAGGTTAACTAACCTCCTGGGGTAAATATTCATGATATGATGTGTGTATCAAATCATCACATTGTAGGGAGGGGCCAAAATGGCAGAACAGCATGGAAGGTTGTTTTTTCTTTACTTCTCTTAGCGCTGAAATGCACCCAGATCAACCCTATACCATCCTGCTCACCTAGAAAACTGATCTAAGCATTAATACAACAATCTGCACAACCTGAACCACCTAACTTGGCAGGTATGCAGAGCAGAGAGATGAACCAGGGGAGAGATAGGCCGTGGAGGGCAGGGAGCTGTTTTTGCTTGTGGAGAGAGAACAGAGAAGGGAGGGGAGATGGAGAGTATGGGAAAAGCACCCCTCCCCATAAGCAGCTGGAGAGAAAGTAGAAAAGTGGAAACAGTTGCAGGGACTGAACAAAAAAAGGGAGAAATGAGACAAGAGAGAGTTTAGATTCCATTAAGACTCTATGGAGCACAGAGTCTGAGGCTCCACAGCTTGATACCTGGTACTCTGGTGGGAAAGGCAACTCCCCAAGAGTTGAAAGTAAGGTCCAAAGCGCCCACAGGCCACATGGGGAGTAGCAGTTCCCCTGGTGTTGGAACAAGGACTTTAAGGGGGAAGCCTGGCACTAGATGTGTGTTGTGATTTTCCATAATCCCTGAAACGCTGCTGCTATAAGATTGCACAAACTTTCTGGGGTGGGCTGCCATCCAGCTGCAGTCTCCAGGCACCACTCCAGCATGGTCCCATGAGCGTTCCTGGGGATGGGCCAGCACCCAGCCATTGGTCAGCAAAACCCTCCCCCAGAGGATCTGAGTGGGTCAAAGCCCCAGTTCTTCAGAAGGGAGGGGTGGAGGAAAGGGCCAACATGGCAGAGAAGTAGAGGGATTTGAAGTTCCTTTGTCTCTCAAATAATGTCATGTTGAGGCCAAAGGAATTTGAACCCCAAGAGTCCAAGAGGAAAAGAGGCAAAGTAGCTTCCAGGGACCCACTGAGACAACCTGACAGGCCATAGGTGGAGTGCTTCACGGTACAGACAGCATGACCCCAGTGGAGGTGGGACCCACCTACACCAAGCCATGGCCCTCTGTGCCTGGTAACTGTGTATATGTATCTACTAGAGCTGGATTGACATGAAAGAACCAGACGGACCCTCCTCTGGACCAGTGCTGTTGCAACGCCTGATTTAATTTTCAGATAATCCTTATTATATAAATATATTTTTCCTTCCTTTTCTTCTTATCTCTTCCTTCATCTAGTCCGGTTACTCTGGTTGTTGGTCTGTTTAAGCAGACATATTTAATCCATTCTCTTGATACATGTTCTACACTTCCTCCTTATTTTTTTCTCTCTCTCTGGATTAAGCCATACAGTTTCTCAATACGGGTAATTTTATCTTCTCTTCTTTTCCCCTGCCTCCTTTAGTTTCCTTACTCTCTTTATGGATTAACTGTACGGTTTCTTTGATCAATTTTATTTTCTCTTCCTTTCCCCTGCCCCCTTCTTTATTTTAATTTCTCTCTCTCTGGATTAAGCTGCATAGTATCTGTGTCTGGACAATTTTATCTTTTCTTTTTTTCTTCTTCCTTCTTTATTTTCCTTTCTCTCTCTCTGGATTAAGCCTACAGTTTCTCTGCCTGGTCAATTTTTACTTTTTCTTCCTGCCCTCCCCCCACCCCATATCATTTCTCTCTTTGTATGAGATAAGGCCTCTCCCATTAGCACTGCCTCCACTGGGTTGTTTTCTTGTAGCTCATGTTTTTGATTTTTTGTTTTTGGTTTTGTGTTTGGGTGTTTGCATGTTTTCATTTTGTTTGTTTTTTGTTTGTCTGTTTGTTTTCCCCTCCAATGTTATTAAATGAACAAATCAAAGCATACCTGGTGGGGGGTCCAAAACATCACTATGAGAAGAGAGATAAAGTAACCAAAGTCACAACAACAGAGGGCAAATAACACTTTCCAAAAAACACCTCCTGAAGAGCCAGACCCTGGACAGTGTATGGCTCCTCTTTAATACAGTTGTGCTCACAGCAACAGGGCACATAGCAAGCTTTTAAAACACATAAGGTACAGAAAAATAGCCAAAATGATGAAACGGAAGAATTCTCAAAAGAAATTCCGGAAGAAATTACAGCTAAAGAATTGCTCCAAACAGATATGAACAATATAACTTAACAAGAATTTAGAATAATAATCATGAGATTAATTATGGTTCTTGGAAATAGCATAGAAGACAGCAGACAATCTATTGCTGCAGAGATCAAGGAATGGAAAAACAGTAATGATGAATTTTAAAATGTGGTAAATGAGGTGCAAAATAAACTAGAGGCAGTGACAGCAAGGATTGAAGAGGCAGAGGGGAGAATAGGTGAAAAATAAGATAAAATTATGGAAATAGATGAAGCTGAGATAAAGAGAGATTAAAAAAATTCTGGTTCACAAGGGAAGAAAGCTAAGTGATTCAATGAAACAAAAAATATCCGTATCATAGGAGTTCCGTAAGAAGAAGAGAGAGAGAAAGGGGCCAATAGTATACTTGAACAAATCATAGCTGAAAACTAACTCCCCCAATCTGGGGAAGGAAACAGACACTGAAATTCAGGAGGCACAGAGAACTCCCTTCAGGCATAACTTGAATCAATCTTCTTCAATCAACACATCATAGTGAAACTGGCAAAACACAAAGATACAGAGAGAATTCTGAAAGCAGCTAGGGAGTAACGGGACGAAACCTACAAGGGTAGACACACAAGGGTAGTAACAGATCTATCTACTGAAACTTGCCAGGCTAGAAAGGAGTGGCAGGAAATTTTCAATGTGATGAACAAGAAAAATATGCTGCCAAGAACCCTTTATTAAGCAAACTTGTCATTCAGAATAGAAGGAGAGATAAAGCTTTTTCCCAAATAAACAAAAGCTGAAGGAATTTATCACTACTAAACCAGCCCTACAAGAGATCTTAAAAGGGATTCTATTGTTGTAAGGACCACAAAGGATGTGAGACATCACTGCAAGCATGAAACCTGCAGATAACACAATGACTCTAAACCCATATCTTTCAATAATAACACTGAATATAAATGGACTAAATGCTCTAATCAAAGGACATAGGTTATCAGAATGGATTAAAAAAAAAAACCAAGACCCATCTATTTGCTGTCTACAAGAGATCCATTTTAGACCTGAAGACACCAGATTGTAAGTGATGGGACAGAGAACCATCTATCATGATACTGGAAGTGAAAAGAAAGCTGGAGTAGCCATACTTATATCAGACAAACTGGATTTTAAACTAAAGGCTGTAACAAGAGATGAAAAAGGACGTTATATAATAATTACAGGGTCTATCCATCAAGAAGAGCTAACAATTATAAACCTCTATGTACCAAATTTGGGAACATACAAATATATAAAACAATCACAAACATAAGCATTCTTATTAGTAAGAATGTGGTAATTGCAGGGGACTTTAATACTCCACTTACAGCAATGGACAGATCAACTAGACAGAGAATCAGTAAGGAAACAATGGCCCTGAATGATACATTGGACCAGATGGATTTGACAGATATATTTAGAACTTTTGATCCTAAAGCAGCAGAATATATGTTCTTCTTGACAGCACATGGAATATTCTCCAAGATATATCACATATTGGGTCACAAAACAGCCCTTAATAAATATAAAAGAATTGAGATCATATTATGCACACTTTCAGAGCACAATGCTATGAAACTTGAAATCAACTACAGGATAGTTTGTAAAACCTTCAAATGCATGGAGGTTAAAGAACTTCTTACTAAAGAACAAATGAGTCCACCAGGCAATTAAAGAAGAAATTAAAAATAAATGGAAACAAATGAAAATGAAGACACAACAATCCAAACCCTTTGGAATGCAGCAAAGGCAGTCCTAAGAGGAAAATACATTTCAATCCAGGTCTCTCTCAAGAAACAAGAAAATCCCAAATACAAAACCTAACAGCACACATAAAGGAACTAGAAGCAGAACAACAAAAAAACCTGGCAGAAGAGAAATAATAAAGAGCAGAGCATAAATAAACAATATAGAATAAAAAACAATAACAACAACAACAACAGTAGTAGTAGAACAGGTCAATGAAACAAAGAGTTGTTTTTTTGAAAAAATAAACAAAATTGTTATTAAAGCCCCTACCCAGGCTTCTCTAAAAGGGGACTCAAATAGATTAAATCACAAATGAAAATTGATTTATCACAACCAATCCTTCAGAAATACAAGCAATTACCAGAGAATACTATGAAAAATTATATGCCAACAAACTGGACAACCTTGAAGAAATTGAAAAATTCCTAGACACCCACACACAACCAAAACTCAAATGGGAACAAATAGAAAATTTTGAACAGGCTAATAACTAGTGAAGAAATTGGATCAGTTATCAAAAATCTCCTAACAAATAAGAGTCCCGGACCAGATAGCTTCCCTGGAGAATTCTACCAGACATGTAAAGCAAAGTTAATACCTATCCTTCTCAAGCCGTTCCAAAAAAATAGAAATGGAAGGAAAACTTCCAGACTCATTTTATAAAGTCAGTATCACCTTGATTCCCAAACCAGACAGAGACCCCACATAAAAGGTGAATTACATGTCAATATCCCTAATGAATATGGATGCAAAAATTCTCAACAAGATACTAGCAAATCGAATTCAACAGCATATAAAAAGAATTATTTACCACGTTCCCATGGGATTCATTCCTGGACTGCAGGGCTGGCTCAATATTCACAAATCAATCAATGTGATACATCACATTAATAAAAGAAAGGATAAGAACCATATGATCTTATCAATAGATGCAGAAAAAACATTTGACAAAATATAGCATCCCTTCTTAATAAAAACTCTCAAGAAACTCAGGATACAAGCAACATACTTAAACATCATAAAACCATTTATGAAAATCCTACAGCTAATATCATCCTCAATGGGGAAAAACTGAGAGCTTTCTCCTTGAAATCAGGAATATGACAGGGATGTCCACTCTCACCACTGCTGTTTAACATAGTGTTGGAAGTCCTACCATCAGTAATCAGACAACAAAATGAAATAAAAGGCATCAAAATCGGCAAAGAAGGCAAACTTTCACTTTTTGCAGATTACACAATACTCTACATGGAAAACCCGAAAGACTGCTAGAACTAATACATGAATTCAGCAAAGTCTCAGGATACAAAATCAATGTACAGAAATAAGTTGCATTTTTATACACCAATAATGAAGCAATGGGAAGAGAGTTAAAGAAACTGATCCCATTCACAATTGCACCAAGAATCATAAAATACTTAGGAATAAACTTAACCAAAGGTATAAAAGATCTGTATGCTGAAAACTATAGAAAGCTTATGAAGGAAATTGAAGAAGACACAAAGAAATAGAAAAACATTCCATGTTCATGGATTGGAAGAATAAATATTGTTAAAATGTCAATATTACCCAAAGCAATCTACACACTCAGTGCAATCCCAATCAAAATTGCACTGGCATTTTTCTCAAAGCTAGAACAAACAATCCTAAAATGTATATGAAACCACAAAAGACCCCAAATAGCCACAGTAATATTGAGGTAGAAAAACAAAGTGGGAGGTATCACATTCCTAGACTTTAACGCCTAGTACAAGGATCATCAAGACAGTATGTTGCTGGCACAAAAACACATAGACCAATGGAATAGAATAAATAACCCAGACTTAGACTCACAAATGTATGGCCAAATAATCTTTGACAAAGCAGAAAAGAGTATCCAATGGAAAAAAGACAGTCTTTTTAGCAAATGGTGCTGGGAAAACTGGACAGCAACATGCAAAAGAATGAAATTAGATCACTTTCTTACACCATACAAAAAACCAAATTCAAAATGGATGAAATATCTAAATGTGAGACAGGAAACCATCAAAACTCTAGAGGAGAAAGCAGGAAACAAAAGCTCTTTGACCTCAACCGCAGCAATGTCTTACTTGACATATGTCCAAAGACAATGGAATTAAAAGCAAAAATGTACTATTGAGACCTCATCAAGATAAAAAGCTTCTGCACTGGAAAGGAAACAACCAACAAAACTAAAAGACAACTGACAGAATAGGAAAAGATATTTGCAAATGACATATCAGATAAAGGGTTAGTATCCAAATTTATAAAGAACTTACTGACCTCAACACCCAAAACACAAATAATCCAGTGAAAAAAAGGGCAGAAGACATGAATGGACACTTTTCAAAGAAGACATCTAGATGATCAACAGACACATGAAAAGATACTCAACATCACTCATCATTAGAGAAATATAAATCAAACCACACTGAGATACCACTTCAGCGGTCCAGGTGGCTAAAATTAACTCAGAAAACAACAGATTCTGGTGAGGATGTGAAGAAATGGGAACTCTCTTGTACCGTTGGTGGGAATGCAAACTGGTGCAGCTGCTCTGGAAAACAGTGTGGAGTTTCCTCAAAAAGTTAAAAATAGAACTACTGTATGACCCAGCAATAGCACTAGTAGGAATTTACCCAAGGGATACAGGAGGGCTAATGTGTAGGGGAACAAGTACTCCAATGTTTATAGCAGAGCTTTCAACAATAGCTAAATCATGGAGAGAGCATAAATGTCAATTGACTGATGAAAGGACAAAGAAGATGTGGTTTATATATACAATGGGATATAAGAAAGAATGAAGTCATGCCATTTGCAGCAATGTGGATGGAACTGGAAGGTATATGCTGAGTTAGGTCAGTCAGTCGAGGACAGATATCATGTTTTCACTCATATGTGGATCTTGAGAAACTTAAAAGAAGACCATGGGGGAAGAGAGGAGGAAAAATAGATACAAACAGAGAGGGAAGGAGGCAAACAAGAGACTCTTGAAATACAGAGTAGAAACTGAAGGTTTACAGGGTAGAGGGTGGGTAAAGGAGAGGGAAAATGGGTGATAGCCACTGAGGAGGGCACTTGCTGGGATGAGCACTGGGTGTTGTATGTAAGCCAATTTTTTCAATAAATTATAGAGAAAAAAATCATCACATTGTAACTTAAAAAGTGTTATATCAATTATATCTCAATAAAGCTGGGAGAAAAGAGTATACATGATTGGCTAACTAACAGTGTCCAAAGGTAGGTTTAAAATTTTTCACAAAGTATTTGAAATATCCCTTAGATAAAATTATTAATAAAGGCTAGAATTGCAGTTTATAAGAAAAACAAAAAGCTATGCTTCCACCAACTAAAATTTGGCAAGATGCCAAGTAACAAAGGCATGGAGTTAGCAGTTAGGCTATAGTAGAACAAAATGAAACAGGAGTAACACAGGATATATTCAAGTGAGTCTAGATAAGGATAATGCTTTTAGTCCCACTAATAAATGGTTATCATCTATTCCTCCCTGAGGAAAAACTAGAAATTTATATCAGATCTTGTCATACATCCTTTAGTTTTCTCATGGTAGGTGTGTTAGTTTTCATTGTTGTAATACATTACTACAAACTTGATGGCTCAAAACACCATAAATTTATCATCTAACCGTTCTGGAAGTCAGAAGTCAGGAGGTGCATTCTGTCTGGAAACTCTAGGCAGAGCTTCTAGAAGCTGCCCATATACTCCAGCCTTTGCTTCTATCTTCACATCTTCCTGATTGTGACCCTCCTATTCCCTCTCCTAATAACTTATTATCACATTAGGCTCACTCAAAGTAGGATAACCTTTCAGTTTCAAGATCCTTAATCACATGTGCAAAGTGTTTTTTACCACAAAGGTAACATATTCACGGTCTCCAAAAACTAAGACTTAGGTATCTTTGAGGGCCATATATCAGCCTATCACAGTGGAATGAACTCTTAGTTCTTTTCACAGACTGAGGGGAAGATAGGAAAAGTCAACAAATCATTTTGTCATATTTATAGTTCATTGTGGCTGGCTGGGATTCACTTGTCGTGTCCAAGAGTCAAATCTGAGTAAGCAATATCCTACATAAAATTATCATAGTGAGATTTCTTATTGTCTAAAATCATGTGTGAATATATTCTCTTTTTCAAGTCACTGATATAAATTCTGAACTTCCCAGGACAGAGCCATATTCTAGTCAAAAGAAGATTCTCCTTAAATATTAAACAATAGCTATTAGACAAGTTATTAACTCTTAATAGTCTATGAAGTATTTTAAACATCTTATTCTAAATATTATGAAGGAAAAATAAGCAAATTCTACACTTAAATCAAACCCTAAGCCAAAGATATTTTCTTGAATTAGCAGTCAAAATCACTATTTAAAAATGATATAAAATCAATATGCTTCCCTCATACTTGGTGAATGCATATATGTTCCTAGTGATCATCACATTCTTCTCTAAAAGTTTACAAACCTTCTACTTAAAATTTAATCCCAAATGCGGATAAATTTTAAAATTCAGTTGTTTAGGTCATATTTTCTTTCACTAACATGTTTCCTTTTAAAAAGTGAAAGAACCGGGTGCCTGGGTGACTCAGGTGGTTGAGTGTCCAAATTCAGCTCAGGTCATGATCTCAAGGTTTGTGAGTTTGAGCCCCACATCGGGCTTCCTGCTCTCAGTGCAAAGCCCTCTTCAGATCCTCTATCCTCCTCTCTCTATGCCTCTTGCTCTCTCATGATTTCTCTCCAAAATAAAAATAAAAACATTTAAAAAGTAAACAATAAAAATAAAAATTGAAATAGTGGACACCTGGGTGGCTCAGTTAATTAAGTGCCAAACTATTGATCTTAGCTCAAATCTTAATCTGAGGGTTGTGAGTTCAAGCCCTGCATTGGGCTCCACGCTGGGCATGGAACCTACTTAAAGAAAAAAAAAAAAGAGAGAGAAATAGCAAATCTCAGGTTTCTTATACCCCTCAATGATGTCATGGATCTATAACTTTTTATTCTACATGGTTAGAATAATCATTTGTTTCTCTTTTTCTCTCTCTCTAAAGTTTACCCCCATTCACTTCACCTGTGTTTTAGGATTCTTGGTGCTTTTCTTATATTCCCGTCATTCTTTTATATTTATCTTTCATTATATGTCTATTTATATCACTTATAAAAGTCTTTTATACACTTGGATGTAGAATAGAATACCTATACAACCATATTATTTTCCTTAGATGTCTTTCCTTTTGCCTTTCTCTTTGAACTTCCCAAAACTTTTGTACAGTCCAAATTACCTTTAGAGAGCTTTCCACCCTTCATCATCTGTTTTCCCTTTCAGAGTCTCAAGGATGCGTTTTAACAATTGGCTTTTAAAGTCTATGGCACATGAATAACTAAGTCCTGTGTTCCTTTTCCTTGGTACTAGGCATTTACTATTACATTAATAAATCAGTTTTTCCTTCTTTGGTTCAAGTCCAGGATGGTATGTGCCTATATTAAAATCTTTTACTTTCTTAGTAATGGTCCCATAGTCGAAAATTTTTCAGATGCCCTCTTTTTGGCCAAATTAGATTGCTAACAGATTTCAAGAGAGCTAATGTCTCCTGAAACACCAGTGTCTATCTTTAGAACCTGTCATTGTAGAAGCTTATTTGTCCGTTGAGGAAGTCTGTGAAACAACACCCATTATCGCTTCAATTTAGTTCTCTTTCTGTATCATCCAACTGCCCTTTAGACTGCTTATGAACTAAACTTCATAATTTGCATACAGTTGCTATTTCTCATGGGAGGAGCTTCTCTCTACCTATTTCTAGTTGCTACATTCCTGTCTAGAATTTAAAAACATCAAATGTCTTAATATGTAAAGTTGTACTTTACTTCTTGACAATATGTTGGGTTCAATTTACTTACACATTTAGGGACCTAATTATGTATAAATTTAAGGCCCAAGTATATTTTAGGATGTTTCCATCCTGCTTTCACTTGATAATTCCTGTTCACAATAATCATTTTAAAAAAGAGATGCCACAGCATACAGCTGATGATAAATAGAATCTGCACACACACACACACACACACACACACACACACTCCACAAAACCTGCCAATGAAATATAAATTCTGGCATATTTGCTCAAAGGAGTATTATTGCTTTATAAAATAGCAAGTATATGGATGATGTCGATATATGGAAATAATGACAGCCCTGCATATGGGAAATGTTATAAGCAGCAGATCCACCCCAATTCCAACTATGTGAAAATAAATGCATATAAATTAACAGCAATTAGATCATTTGGAGCATATGTAGTTGGTGTTCAGTCTTCAATAGCAATTTCAAAGAGTCAAGATGCTTTTTAATATTTATTTTTGAGAGAGAGAGAGAGAGACAGAGCATGGGTGGGGGAGGGGCAGAGAGAGAGGGAGGCACAGAATCTGAAGCAGGCTCCAGGCTCTGAGCCATCAGCACAGAGCCTGAAGCAGGGCTCAAACCCATGAACCATGAGATTATGGACGGAGAAGAAGTCTGACATTTAATCTACTGAGCCACCAAAGGCATCCTCAAGGAGTCAAGATTTTAAAACTGCAACTAAGTAACGAAGAAGTCCATATATTTCTACATGAACAATGAGACAAATTTATACAGTTGAAGTCCACTCCAGTGTAATCATTAGAATGATGCAGATGTAATAGCTGAATCACTGAAATTCTTTTTTAAGTTTATTTATTTTGAGAGAGAGTACATGAGAATGGGAGGAGGGGCAGTGGTGCAGAGAGAGATGAGATGAAGAGACAGAATCCCAACCCTGCCCTCAGCACAAGGCTGAACACAGGGTTTTAGCCCATGAACTGTGGAATCATGACCTGAGCCATAATCAAACATCGGGCACTTAACTGAGCCACTCAGGTTCTCCTCAAATTTTTGTAACTGGCAACAGAGGAAAGGAAAAAAATTCATCTGTCATTTTTAGTCTTTTATATGTGTGCAAGCGCTCATGTGTGTGTATCCAGAAACTTCGAAGATTTTAATTAGAGGGTTCATAAACCCCTAAATTTCTCAAATGTAGCCAAAGTTAACCTGCATCAGACTTATTTGGCATTTTTATAAACACACACATACACAAAGAAGGTGGCATTCCTGGTCCTGTCCAGGCTATGCCAATTACAAACGCTGCAGCCTGGGATTCTGCATCTGTTGACAAGCACCTGAGCTGATTCATATGCCTCTTAAATTTTAAGAACTCTAACATTATCATGAAAGATATCAAGGGATCCATTACCCCCACTCCTGAGTATATGATCATTTCTCATGGTTGTCATTAGATTTTTAATGAGTTCATGACTCCCAAAAGCTAGATGGAGCCAAGGAAAATTTTGAGATACTGCTCTTTCAAGCATACTTTTCCACAGGTGTGGTTAAATTTTAGATGGCTCAAAAAACTTTGAGATAAAAAAATCAACCTTCATCCTCAGTTTTTTCTTGAAGAGCAACAGTTTTCAAGGCATATTTGAGAAATAATCCTTTTCCTTTTTTTTGGCTCAAATAAGATTTACTTATGGAATGAACTATCTAAAATACCTATTTACCATACAGACTGATCAAGTTCAGAATTTGATTTGACATTAATAAGCCTGATTTTCTACAATGAGAAGAAGCCTTTGTGTTTAATAATGTAGGATGTGAATTATGCCTACACTCTTGATGACAGATCTAAAAATCTTTCCATAAGTCACCCAGGAGAACCAGCCAGCTTCAAAGCAAAGATTAGGCAGTAATCTGTGTCACTGAGGACATCAATAATTTTTCTTTTTTTTTAAATAATACTTTTTCTTTCTCAACTCTTTTTTTTTTAATTTTTAAATGTTCGTTTATTTTTGAGAGAGAGAGAGAGAAAGAGAGCGAGCAAGCAGGGGAGGGGCAGAGAGAGAGAGAAAGGAAGACACAGATCCAAAGCAGACTCTAGGCTCTGAGCTGTCCAGCATAGAGCCTGATACAGGGCTCAAACTCATGAACCCATTAGATGATATCATGACCTGAGCTGAAGTCGAATACTTAACTGACTCAACCAACCAGGCACTCCTGAAGAGTTTTTCTTTAGGAATGGAAATTCTTAGATGGCAGCTAAGCCATATCTATGTCTTTGAAAATGATTGAGTTTTGCCCCAAGTTACATTGAGACTATGGTCCAAGCTTAATAATGATGCTGTAATGGGAATAACTTCGAGGGGAGTGAGCATATTCTGTATTTGAAAGCTGGTGAATAGACTGAGGTAGATGAAAAATAGAGTCACAGTGTGTTACAGCTCTTACCATCAAGTAGAGTCTACTCCTACTTTTTAGATCTGGGTTATCTTATGACTTGCTTTGAACAATAGAATTTAACCAATTCTGGTATCTGGGCTGGCTGCAGCTTCGATATTTGCCTTTGGAAGAATCCACTTCCCTGTACAGAAATAGACTAAGCTACCAAATGAGAGATTGATTACATTGAGAAAGAGACCTAGCTTGCCGACAGCCAACATCAAGGCCCTAGATGTGTGAATAAGACCATCTCAGACCTACCTATGATTAAAAGAGAATAGGACTACAGCTGTTTGAGTGACTACAGCTGTATGAGAAGACCAGCAGAAAAATCGCCCAGGTGATCCCAGCCAACATACAACTTTGAAAAATACTAAATCACTATTATTTTAAGCCAGTAAACTTTGGAGTGTTATGCAACAATAAGTAATACATGTTGCAGTTTTATATTAAAGCAGTAAGAATGAAAACATAAAAAGCACTTGAATAAATTTTAAAAACAATAGCTTATTACAGTAGACAAGAATATTTGCTGTCCAGATCCCCCTTCAAGGATGGACTTGCTGTTGGGGGTGGAGGGAGGGATGGGGGACTGGACGGGCAGTTAGCAGAGAGCCTCCAACTGTCAGCTCCTTCGGAGTTTATCTCAGCTGCTGAGAAATGCCTCTCCCAAGGTCATGCCTTTTCTAGAACTGCCCACATTCAATGACTGAATGAGATAGGAATATGATGTCCCAACAATTTTAGCCCAAATGGTGACATTGCTGATGGGCAATTCTTGTTCAAGAGCTCCCTATTGTATTTGACCAAGGCTTTTAAATAAGTTTGTGAGAATAGTTGTATTAGAGATAGTTCCTCTGAGGTTGTAGACTGTGATAACAAGCATTAGCCCCTCTACATGGCCAGCTCTTAGGTTCATTCTGATGAGGATTCTCATCACTGTGTTCCCTTAAGACTACTACTATAAGCGTGGGGGGGGGGGGCCTGGGCAGCTCAGTTAGTCAAGTGTGTATCTTCAGCTCAGGTCATGATCTTATAGTTTGTAACTTCAAGCCCCACTCAGCCTCTCTGTGGTCTGTTCAGAGCTTACTTCAGATCCTCTTTCCTCACCCTCCCTTTCTCTGACTCTCCTCTGTTTATTCTCTCTCTCAAAAATAAATAAGTAGACCTAAGGAAAAAAAGGAAAAAGAGAAGACTGCTACTACAAGGTATGATGCGGAAGTGATGATATAAGTTTATACTTTGCTGGCCACTGGCTGCCATGTTCTTGGCAATTAGACAAAGAAGGCAGATCTCACTAATTACCTGGACCCACTAGACTTTTCAACTTCATTACTTAGTGTATGGGAGTGAAATGATAACAAATCAGACCCTGTATTGAGACTTGCATTGATTTGTGTAAAATATAGATTAGTTTTTATCAGAATATTGAACTACATACCCAAAGCTTTTCAAATCATTTATTATGATGTGTGTAGTATTCTCATTTGAAAAAAACAAAAACAAACAAAAAACCCTTGAAGCTGAGTTACTCAAAGTCATACAGGTATTAAGTGATTCTGAAAGATTTTAATTCTGGTCTCTTTAGCCCAATGTTTTTTTCTTTCGGGCGAGCTCACTTCCCTTACAGGGCTAGGCACTGATTAAAGAGGAATACAGGGTGACAGAAGAATGGGCATGGCCCAAAGGTATAAGTCTCTTTAGTATAACTAGGAACGAAAGAGGAGAGAGAGACAGAGAGAGAAAGAATGTGCCAGAAAGGAAAGAAAAAGGGGGGGGGAGGGGATAATTAATCAATTCCATGGGAGGAGGAGGGAAGAGTGGCCATAAGAGGAAGGGCTAGAGAGAGCCTATGAAGTCACAAAAGATGGAAGGAATGAATACAAAACCCCCTAAATTCTGATATGTAAGAATTTAGATTTACTCCTGAAAGTGAAAGTGGTTGATTCTAGGACAAATAAATACCACTTTATATAGCATTGAGTGAACTAACATACTCATTATCCCACTGAAATAATACTGGCTAATAATTCAAGGGTTGTAAGAAAATTTCATGACTGTCAGATCCTTAATGATTTGGTGAAGGAACCCAGAAAATTTGGGGTTGGGGGCTGAATGAGAAACCCATAAAGCTCAGTTCCCACAGCCCTCCCCCTGTCCTCAGCCAGAGGCAGAACTCTGGGCAGAATGGACCTCACTCTGCCCTAGTTTAGCATTTCCTATATTCATTGACCTGCTTCTAGAAGGAAGAATATGCTGTTCTGGCAAAATTTTTCCTGACAAGTCTTTCGATTTAATTTCCAAACACTGAAAATAATCTCCCTTTCTTTCTCCCTTTAAGACTGAGTTTGTCTCCTTGTCTCAAGGTCATGATGATGGGTGTGGGATGGAAGTGGTCCAGGGCCAGCTGAACATCTTCCTTGACCCCCAGAATGGCATCCTTATGAGCCCTCCTAAACTTGGATTTAACTCCTAGATTTTTTTTTAATATAAACCTCATCTCAACCACTAAATTGTTCCTGTGGTGAAGGGGGTTAAATTTTTCTTTCTCCCTCTACCACTGGGAATTCAATAGATTTTTGTTCTCTCTTCATCTCCCACCCTGCCCTTCTAGGGCTGAAGGCTTGAGGTTTAAGTCTCTCTTGAAGAAACGGCCATGCTTCATTTAATCCTGCTGCAGCCAGACTGCTGTGGATGTCATGCTTCTGATGAGACATTAAATCAAGGTAAACATTAATCCCCCAGGCTGGAGCAACTATGAAGAGAAGAAAAATGTGGCTTCACCTCACAGGAAACACTACAGTCAATCCAGGCCCTCTACTTTGTTCCCTAGACCCCACACCCTCAAGAATATATATAAAACGCTCCCTCTGGAAATATATTAGAAACCACATTTAATTTGGTGGGGAAACTATTTTCACAAATCTTGCCTGAATACAATTGCTTTTGACGAGTAGTAGACCAAAATAAATTTGTGCATCAAAACAGAGAACTCCTGCTTTCAACAAAGAAGACCAATATAACCTATATTGCTGCATGACCTGGGTGCAGTGTAATGGGATGCAGACTGTATGGGCAATCAGGTAATCCAGTTAAATCACATAAAAAGAGCAAATCTGATTTGATAAAAAGACCAAGAGGTCCAGCCAGCTCAGGATTCAGACTCTTCCTCAAAATCTTTCAATTTTCCATATTTTGTTATAACTCCCATGGAATTTTGATGACAATTAAAGATATATTTTTAAAGCCAATTTTATCAGCACCACTAATTAGAGAACTATTTTTTATTCTGATATAAAACATACATGCTAGGCCTGTATCTACACCCTTTATGCAGTTCCACTGCTTTGCCCATTGATTCCCACACAAGCACCACACTGGTTCGATTATTGTGGTTTATTGTAGGTTTTAATACCTTATAGTCAAAGTCGATTTCATTTTTAAAATTCTCATTGCTTTTTTCACTCACTTATTCTTTCAGGTTAAGAATTCAGTTTGTCAAGTTTAAATAAATAAATCTCAGTGGAATTTTCACTAAAATTGATTTTGGAAAGAATTACCTGTTGTCTTGAAATAGATCTCCATAGATAAGTGAGAAACATTTTAGGAAAGGACTCAACATTTGTGAACAACCCCATCTACATTAGTGAGAGCTTTTTGATTGACAGAAACAAATTCCAATTAAGTCATCTTTAAAAGAGGGAGAGTACTGCAGGCAAGAATCAACCCCAATTCCATACATAAACTCTAAAAACTATAAAGTGTCTAGGAAAAAAGGCAGAAAATTTTCCATGGCCTTGTTTAACAAAGTTTTAAGGAGGGAACAAAAGCATAAACCATAAAACAATTGATAAGTTGAACTTGTTGAAAATTCAAAGCTTTGCTTCTTTGGAAACCACCTCTAAAAAAATAAAAAGACAAGTAACAGACTGGAGGTAAATATTTGCAAAACATGAATGTGATAAAGGACTTGTATCTAGAATATATATCCTCACAGTATAATAAAAAGAAAATAATAAAAATAAGAGCAAAAGATTTGATCAGACACTTGACTAAAGATATATAAATGACAAATAAGCATATGGAAAGAGGCTTAATATTAATTTTCACTGAAATTACAATAAGATACCACTGCACACCAATTAGAATTGTTCAAATTAAAAAACACATATATGAAATGCTGGTGAGAAAGGAGAGCAATGGAAATTCTCATTGTTTGGTGGTAAAGCAAAATGGTATAGCCACTTTGGAATACAGTTTAGAAGTTTCTTGTAATATCAAATACATATTTAACATATAGCTCAGCAATCCTATGTTTAGGTATTTACCCAAGAAAAATGAAAACATATGCTCATACAAAAATCTGGATGTAATATTTATTGTGGCTTTCCACATAATCACCAAAAGCTGGAAATAGTCCACCTACCCATGAGCTGATGAATGTATAAACAAACTGTGATATATTCGTATAACGAAATACTACTTAGCAACAAAAAGGAACAAACTATTAATGCTTGCAAAAATGTGGATGGATCAAATGCATTCAACCAAGTGAAAGAAGCAATATACAACAGCTATATACTTAGGGATTCCATTTACTTAACATTCTGGAAAATGCAAAACTGTAGGGACAGGATAATAAATCAGTGGTTGCCAGGGGGCAGGGTGGACTACACAGAAGCAGGATAGAACTTTCTGGGGTGACAGAAATATTCTATATCTTGATTCTGGTAGTAATTACACAGTCTTTAAAAACTGATCAAAATTCATGGAATTATTTACCTAAACAGGGTGAATTTTGCTGCATGTAAATTATACCCAAATTGACATGTTTTAACAGAGGGAGAGGTATTTATTGGCTCATACATTTAAGAAGTCTGGGTGTTTTCTATTTTCAGACATATTTGGGGCTGAGGACTTAAGCAAGGTCCCTAGCCCTATGTCTCCTGCCCTTCCTTCCTCCATGTTGACTTACTCTTTCCAATGCCCCCCCCCCTTCACTCACACCTTACCATCATCTTTACAGGTCATGAGTTCAGACACAAGATCCTCTCTCTCTTCCTGTAGCAATAGTAATCTCCCCCAGCAGGACACTGATTGTTTCTACCTAGATCTCATAGCCACCTCGAGTCAATCAACATCTCGGCCCAGGGGAATGAGATATTCTGACTGGCCACCTTGAGTCATTGTCCACCCCTGTGGCAGGAAAGAAGGGCACATCAGAATTGCTTGGTATAGTAGAGAAACAGCTTCCAAAGAAAGGGGAGCCAGGCAAACAAAATAGCAGATGTTTCAACACCCTCATTCTTGATTACTACATATAAGGGATAGATCTGCTGCTCTTCTTGAACAATAATACACAGGCCTCCTTCCTGCAAGCTTTGTTCCAAGGAATCTGTACAGCATGTTTTCGAAATTTCCATCTTGTAGTTTTAGGCTCTCACTTGCAATACATCATCGGCTATAGATACATCTCTTAACCTTCCCCCTTTTTCTACATAAGCCCACCCAGTGTCTGTGGGTTGGAATGTCTCCTCCATGCTGAGAGAATGCTTTTAGGGCAGAATGCGTTCCACACCTTCCTATTGGTGATATGACCTGCCATTTTAGTGACAGCACTCCTAAGAAGTAACTCTGCTGCCCAAATCTGCCTGGTTGTCAGTGGATTCGCTCAGCAGTTGCCCTGATACAGAGCAAGAGAGGACAAGGCCAACAGGCGAGTTGGACTGACTATAGTGTGTGATTTTTTTTTTAAGGCCACCCAGGAAGCAGCTACATTTTTGGAAGAAACCTTTGAGACAACTTAGTGTGAACGTCTAATTTTACATAGGAGAGAACAGAAACCCTGAGAGCTTCTTGCCCACGTGCTCAGACTAGAACCTGGGTCTGCTTATCTAGTTAACTGTATCTTCATCTCTACTTTCTGAGGCTTCTCTTTTTCTGAGATTTCCTTCAGGTTAATGATTTGTCTCTGAAAATTTCTACCCCAAATGAATGTACATGTTTTGACATGCAAATCAGTCAGGGTTGCCACAATCAGAGTATCTTGTTACAAAAAACTTTAACTGTTAGTCTGTTATCCTGGGAGGATGTACAATTTAGTGAGCTTTGGAGTCAGAAAAGCTTATTTATTACTTTATCATTATTTATATAGAATAAATACAATTTTTAAACACTTAACATGTTTAAAATACTTAAACATTTTCAAACATTTACCTAGTAGGTAGTCCTTACTAAACAAAATTAGCTATCCTTTTCTCTTTGGTCTATGCTTCTGTCCTAGTCAAGAGACAAGGTTTAGAAAGGAGGTAAGTGAATAATTTTCCAGGCAGTGATCCTAGCAGAACAAGAAGAGAGATTTCATTTAATGCTGTTTTAAGAAAACAGTGGTCTCTATATCCTTGTGAATGGATGTTGGGACAGGGAGAGGGAGTAATTGTTTTAGGACAAGAAAAGCTACTATTTGGATGTTGCTAGGTAATACTGAAGCTTACTTTAAGTATACTGGTCCCTCACAACTCTGGGATGACACAGTGGAAAGAAGGTCAGTGCAGGGTTTGGGCAGCTAAAGGACAGAGAGGGCGAGGAAAGACTAGCCAAAATGACACAGGACTGAAAGGTATAGAGGTATTTTTAGATAAGGCAGGAAAAAGAAAATGAAAAGACATCTTGGGCTCAGGTAGGCAAAAGGTCAAGTCTAAGGAGATCAGCTAAACAGAGAGTTGGTATATGTCAAGGGAATGGAGGGCACAGATCTAAGAACATGTAGCAAAAAATCAGAAAAATGACCATCTGAGTCTCACTCACTATGAGGACCTGGTTCAATAGACATTGGATCACAAGATGGGAACTCCTAACAGTGAGTCTGGGTCCACCATTGTCACGAAGGCAAAATTTTCACATATGCCATGCCCAAAACTAAGACTGACGTAACACTATGGTCAAATCTACAGACAGGATAGAGGGGGAAAGTGTTTAGACCAGAATGGGTAGCAAGTAAACTATATCCTGTTTGTGAAGAAGTCCTTCACTATTTTTCCCATGACAGATTTTCACAATCCATATGACTTAAAAATAGAAATAAAGAACAGGAAAGCATGATTGCAGAATTTATAAATATATTTTAGTACATGTGCCCAGAGGCATTTAAAAATATGGCCTTGTTTTTCAAAATTAATACAGTGAATACATTGATGATAAAGATGGCATCACAGTAAACACCCAACTGATGTATTTATAAATCTTTTTCAAAAATACTGTAAGGCTCTTAGGGTACAGATTCTTTAGTCAAGTAGGAAGTATTTTTTCAATTATTCTATGAAATTCAGAGATGAAAAATTCTAGTCATGGACAGTTTTGGAATTGCAGATCTGTAAGAATACATAAGGACCTTGAAACCGATATCTCTGGGGCTCCTGGGTGGCTCAGTTGGTTAAGCCTCTGACTTCAGCTCAGGTCATGATCTCACGGTTTTTGGTTTCAAGCCCTGCATCAGTCTGTCAGAGCCTGAAGGCTGTCTTCAGATTCTGTCTCCCTCTCTCTCTGACTCTCCCTTGCTCATGCCGTCTCTCTCTCTCAAAAATAAATAAAACATTAAAAATTTTTGAAAAAGAAAGGGATACCTTTATTGCCTGATATAGCAGTAGGGGTGTGTGTTTCTCTCTTGTGTTCAGTGGGGGATAGGTAGAGGCATGGGTACAATGTGTGGGCATGGGAACTACTAAAAAAAAGTTGAGGGACTGAATTTAATGAACTGATTGTTATTTTAGTAATTAAAGAAATCATCTGAAGGTTTTCAAACTGTGATCTTGAAAACTCTGAATTGGGATCTCAATTCAGTGAATGATCTAAGAATAAAAAGGAAGTTTAACTAGAAGCCCCATACTCATTTCAACTAAAGTGATTTTGCTTTTCATGGAGATTGATTTCATAGAACATTTGAAACCAAGGGCTCCACTATTTATCTCAAAAATTGTAAAGGATTTCTAAATGGACAAAAATAGATTACTAGGAATCCTGTTAAGTCCTTTCAGGTTATTTCACTTGGAGAAGACTGGACCTTCTGTTGTCTTTGAGGTATTTTACAACTCTGTAAGTTATAAAATACAGTAATACAAATGATTCTTGTCTGTAGGAAGGCAATTTTTTTTTTCAGGTGAAATACTGCATTGTGGGTATTGGTTTTGCTTCTACTTGTAAACTTATTTATTACCTATATAGTATGCATGTCTTTGAATTATTTTGGGAACTAGGTGTCACATTTCACTGGCTCCCTCATTAATTAATGAGTTAAATCAAAGTCTTTGACAGGTGCTTATTTTATGTTAGTAGAAGATTCATAAGTTTTTTTAAAATTATATGTTAAAACTTATAAACAATTGGCAGTACTGATATAAACATCATAATTCACAAAGAAGTTGTAGCCTACTGAATCTAAGTGGCTTGCTGATGTGACAGTAAATTGTCAGTGTTTCTCCTATGACAAACTCAAATTTCACAACTCCCTGCCCCCTGTCAACACTGTCATGAGATACTGATCATTGATATTTTAAATTTGATGAGAAAATTTAAACTTATTAATACACAAATATTTTCTGAATATTAAAGTATAAAGGTAAAGTCATTTAAATTTGTCATATATAAATGAAATCAGTTTTGTCTTATGTGAGAATAGGTATATAAAATTTGATTTAAACTTTAAAAGAACATATCTGGACTGAAAAATTATTTTTTACCTCTCCAAGAGAGGCCCTTGGTCCACAAGAATTCTTTGGGTCTAAAGGAGGGACTCTCATCCCTTTATTTTCTGCCTCAACACATATGATGGATAAGTCACATGTGTGACAAACTCCATAGGAACAATTAGAGTGGTCTATCCATTACATACAAATTCCCACACACTGGCTATAACCTCCTTTTCTTCCTGCATCAAGAGAACATATCAAAATGGAAATGAATGGGTGACTATTAAGGGTTTGTTCTGAAATACATATTCTGAAAAGACAAATCATTTGGTAGAATTGGATATTTTACCAATTGTAAGGAATAAATTATCTGAACATATTTCACAACTCTGGGACTCACTAGGTTATTTCACCTCCATGGCTGATAATCATGGGTTCAGAGAGACGATAACCCTTCTTCTTCTTCTTAAGTTTATTTATTTATTTTGAGTGAGTGTGAAAGAGAGAAGGAGAGAGCCAGCACACTCATAAGCAGAGAAGGGGCAGAGAGAGAGAATCCCAAGCAGTTTCTGCACTGTCAGCACCGAGTCCAAGGCAGGACTTCATTTCAAGCAACCCTGAGATCATGACTTGAGCCTAAATCAAGAGTCAGATGCTTAAGGGAATGAGCCATTCAGGCACCAGGACATGTTAACCCTGCTTTTGAATAAAAGGAGAAGTACATATCCACAAAGAATATAAAGTGGAAATTATCAAGAAAATAAACAATGTAAGAAAAAAACAAACTTTGAAGGAGATAATTAAACAGGAAAGAAAACAGATTTCTAAGGGAGGGTCCTAGACAAAAAAGGATTAAAGGAGACAAGTAGAAAAAAGATAAAGACCACAAGAAGAAGCCAAACTAGTAAAAACAAAACAAAACAAAGAAAACAAAAAAAAAAACCTCACCAGATTCCAAGGTCTTTATTTTGTTGTTTTCTGATGTAGAAAGTCCATTCTTCTGTTATAGGTTGAGCTGTGAGCTATGCCACACACACCCCTTCCAAATAATGTTGAAATCCTAATCCCCAGTACCTCACATCTTGACTTTATTTGGAGATAAGGTCTTTACAGAAATAATAACATTAAAGTGAGGTTGTTAGGGTGGCTTCTAATCCAGTAAGACTCAGTAAGACTGGTAATTTTATAAAAAGGGGAAATTGGAAATAGGCATACAAGTAGAACACCGTGTGAAGGTAATGACAGAAATCAGAGCAATGTTTCTACCACCCAAAGAATACCAAAGATTGCCAGCAAACCAACAGAAACTAGGAGAGAGGCATGAAACATATTTCTGCCTCACAACTCTTTGAAGGAACCAGCCCTGCTAAGGCGTAGATTTTGGATTCCCAGCCTTCAGAACAGGTAAACAATTTCTTCTGTTTAAAATATTCAGTTAGTGGTACTTTACTACAGCAGCCCTGTCAAACTAATACACTTCTGAGGCAGTTGCAGTGGTCCTCAAGAAGATGGGCCCGTGTCTATTTGACAGAAGAGATGACTCTCTCTACTGTACATCTGGAAATTGGAGAGAATTAGGAACGAGGCAGATAGGGAACAAACAGCTGGATAGAGACTGCCAATCACTATTAATTCAATGAAAAAGGAAAATCAGACATTTTTGTAAGACCCTCCTCGGGTCAAGTTGACCCTAATGAAAAACTACCAATCATTGTTTCACTCTCCTTTTCTGTTTCAACAATTAAGGGTTGGAAAATTAAGCTCTGGGAGTCCTAAAATGTAACCCATAAATTAAGGTTGACTTGTTTTCTAAGATAATGTTGCTAGATCCACCCTTTAACTGCAAAGTTCTTGCTTCTGGTACATGCTTCATCCTGTCTTTGGACCTATGATTGGTCACTTCAATTTTCTCCTAAGACAAAGATGTTTGTGTGTCAAAATATGATTGACAACTATAGAATGCTGTAAACTATGATTGATTATTTTGTCTTGCCAAAGCCCTTAAAAACCCTGAGCTTCTGTTCAGTGGCACTCTCTCCTGAAGACTTGCCAACACTCAGGAGGGGCCAACACTCCAGAGGGGCCATTCGGCCGAACTAAAATAAACCCATCCACCATCTCTATTTGTGTCCATGGGTTTCACTTTCGGTGACTCGCTTCAGGAGGGAAAGGTCTAACAATTTTATTTTTTGTATCCAAAAGACATTAAAATAATGAGAGGGTTACCAAGTGCTTCTAGGGTTCAGAATTCCATTCCTGGCAGCAAACAGTTCAGGCAAGGTAGAGGACATGATAAGCCTGATAAGTCAGATTTGTCCAACAGTCTGGTTCTCCCCAGGCCCAAAATACTGCTAAGAACGTGAGTGCCTGCAGCTTAAATGCTACTTTTCTGGGGAAAACAGAACAAAATTAAAATGCATGCTAACTTTTAACTATTCTCTTTGAAAATGTGACTAAGCTGAGCTCTAGAAGTTTGCAAGGGTACTGAATAAAGAGTTACATTGTTTGTTCTCACTTACGACTTCTGGCCATGATATCTTTACATAGGAGTCCTCACACTTCTTTCAAACAGGGAGAGGTGACTACTGGCATTATCAAAATTATAGATAAAACAAAAAGTAAAATGTGTGTACAAGTACATGAGAACAAAAAGTATAATTTCTAAGGCTAGAAAACATTAAAAACAGGAGAGAAAGACTAAGTTTGATCAATGAAAAACGTATTCAACCACCAAAAGTATATGCATCAAGAAAGTATAACGATCACATACAATTGCATAAAATAATTTGGCAAATGTTGCATAAGACTACTGGGCCAGTTTGACTATACAGAAGTATTATGTTACATTTATCATGTGAAAACTTCACACCACCAAATATCCTTCCAGTCATCCCAGAATCTTGCTTTCCCCTAACAGTTGTGTACCATCAACAAGTTTGACTACCATTCCCCTACACAGCCCATAGTCAGCAGCACTGTGGTAAGCAGTGATAACAGACACACTCTCCTGCCTTGAAAAAGAATATATGATTTTCTCACTGTCTGTTGTCAAATGGTTGTTATCAAGCTTGCATCACAGTTCTGGTTATGTGAGATTTTCTATTCTGGGCTGTGCCCTACGGACATTATGCTCTTCCCTGGGTCATTATCCCTCTTTGCTTTTTTCCTCTCTCTGATCTTCTTATACTTTGCTTTTTCTCCCTTCTACTAAGTTGTATTCACTTACTAAATCAAGTGAATTTTATATTCCATACTCCTGCTTCTCCGGAATGTGGTCAGTGATCCCAACACCTGTCCAAACAGACTCTCCCTTCTCATTAGGCCCATATCTTATGTGCCCTAAACGTTATTTCTCAGAAAGAATACTTGGATCCCAACATCCTTTATCCCCCAGCTGACTAAATAATTGAGGTAGATATCTGTTGTTGGGGAGGGAAGTCAGGTTTCTTCCCAGCGTTTTCAAGCATTCATAGTCCTACTACCTGAGACAAATAAATAAAACATCTTCACTTACTCATTTCTACCACCTTTCTTTTCCCTTACTCTTACAACTCAGTCACTTACTACCCTTGTTACCAAGAGCATGAGGCTGGGAATCAAAACCTTAGGCTTTTAAAACCTTTTAAAAACCTTCTTCTGAAGCGGGCCCTTCTTCTGAACCCTGCGCCCTCGTGACCACCGCGCCCCTCACTCCTCTGCGGCCTGGCCGCGGTGGAGCCCTGGCCACCATGATACATTTCATATTGCTTTTCAGTCGACAGGGGAAATTGCGGCTGCAGAAATGGTACACGACTCTCCCTGACAAAGAGAGGAAAAAGATCACCCGGGAAATTGTCCAAATTGTTCTCTTGCGCGGTCAGAGGACAAGCAGTTTTGTTGACTGGAAGGAACTAAAACTTGTTTATAAAAGGTATGCTAGTTTGTATTTTTGCTGTGCAGTTGAAAATCAGGACAACGAGCTCCTGACACTAGAGATCGTGCATCGTTACGTGGAGCTGCTGGACAAATACTTTGGAAATGTCTGTGAGCTGGATATTATCTTTAATTTCGAAAAGGCTTATTTTATCCTGGACGAGTTTATAATGGGCGGAGAGATTCAGGAAAACATCCAAAAAATCTGCTGTCAAAGCCATTGAAGATTCTGATATGTTACAGGAGACAATGGAAGAATATATGAACAAGCCTATGTTTTAACTGTGTGTCTCTACTTGAAGACTCCCAAGTGCTCCACGCCGTGAGCCTGTAAACTAGCAGTGCCTGCCACCCAGTTCTTTGACCGAGCTCATGACCTGGCATCATGCCAAAAATAACCTAAAAGGGATCCTTTGTTAACTAGCAATAAGTTGTTTCACATAACATATTTATCATTATTACATATCTGTATTATGCTGTACATATCTACTTATTGTAGCTCTGGATGTTCCAGTAACTGCTTGATGACTCCGTAGACTGGATATCTGTCTGCAATGCTCTAACTCCAGGTGACATTTTTTAGCTAATTTAAGTCAAGGTGGTGCAATATGTGTTTCGTTGCATTCCATCCTCCACTGACAGCTGAATAAATAATCCATCATTTTGAATGTAAAATATATGTTGTATGAATAATTCTTTTCTAAATGTTTAGCTTTTTAAATTGTATAATAATTCAAAATTATGTTCACAGCTCAGAGTTCATACGTCATGCTAGACATTTTTGATATACTTAGTAAAATGTAAATTTCAGTCCAGATACAATGTATCTGATTTTAATGTCCT
>NC_043704.1:61494683-61554256 GCF_006229205.1 Suricata suricatta | reverse complement strand
CCATCATTTTGAATGTAAAATATATGTTGTATGAATAATTCTTTTCTAAATGTTTAGCTTTTTAAATTGTATAATAATTCAAAATTATGTTCACAGCTCAGAGTTCATACGTCATGCTAGACATTTTTGATATACTTAGTAAAATGTAAATTTCAGTCCAGATACAATGTATCTGATTTTAATGTCCTATACTGATTTATTTGTTCAGGGTTGGAATTAAGGAAAATAACCAAAGATAGTTAGGGACTTAAGTGGTTTTGATATCTTGGAAGCTGCTATCTAGTTGAGGTTTTAATTTTACCTTTGAATTGAATATAAAGGGCATTCCATAAGGTTGTATTTTCCTGTAAACTCTCTGTATTTATTAAGGATCTGAAACTTTGAGAGATAGTGTCTATAACTTCCCTTATTATAAAAATAGTATAATAAAGGTTAATAACAATAGCAGTAATTATTATTATGACTACTATTTTAATAAGTTTTAAGGTTCCAAGCACTTAGTTGCTTGGGAGATTTTGTCTCAAATATGTTTTAATGTGTATTGGCTATATTTGAAGATTGATTGTTAGACTTACTTAAAGAACTGAAAATTATTAGAGTCTCTATAGTAGATGCCTTTCCTCCTATTTTATTTCCTCACGCCCCAAATTAAAAGTATTTGGTGCCGATCACTATTATTCTGAATACGTTGCATTCCTGACTTGCTGGAATGAAAATTGTCTATAACCAGGTAGTAAATGTGATCAGACATTAAAAGAAAATAGCTCGTAAAAAAAATAATAATAAATAAATAAATAAAAACCTTCTTACTCTATAGAAAAAAAGTCTAGGAAAATCCTTTAGCTTTCTTAATATTTTCACCTATATAATGGGATTATCATCACTACTACACAAAATTATTATGAAATTGCCTGGAAAATGCCTGATCTGACTGGTTAGAAAAATTACCATATGATTGAGACATTAGCTGTTCAGTAATCTTGGTGAACTAAAACCCTTATGTAAAGATTCAGAAAAAGTCCAGGTAAGAGAATATTGGCCCAGAAAGTGGCCAATTTTGAAATGTTAAACAAATGAATGAAAAATTTGTAAAAGTAAGACTATCTGAGGACAGTTTGAAGAAGATGGAATTTCCCCACAACAAACAAAAGTTTTTGATCCTGCCACTGCCCCTTTTTGGAATTTTATTCTCACTTCCCTCCTACCAAGCCAAGGTTTTTCAGCTCTCTGATAATTTCAGCCAACACTGATCTTGTCTGTTCCTGACTTTCCAGTGCACAGAGGATCTAGATCATTTATTTGGGCCCTTAATTAATAGGCCTTTGCATATTATCTTGATTCCTAGTCATTGTTTCATGTTAATATTCAAGCACTTCTTAGGTTCAAATGATTTATAGTAGTCCATAGGGCTAGGCACAGTGTTACACATTATATGTTATGCCATCCATCTGCCTTTGCATTCTATCCTATAATGCTTTCAGATTTCTGCTTCTTTTTCCGAGACTTTATGTGTTATTGTATTGCCTAGGAAAAGCCAATTTCCTAAGATTTTCTTCTAGATCTTAGAAACTCCTTTTCAAAAGTATGTTTTTTCTTTTACATATTCATAATTATATTTCCCTTTTTTGCAGTATTTTTTTGCACTCACCATATTGGCTCATACTACCTCCCTGCACAGTTAAGCACTAGGTGAATCCTCTTTTCAGATACACAACTGGCCTGGGTTGATGTCTACAACTTGTATTTGTATAAACTTCTACGGGACTGAATTAGCCCACTTCCTGGCTTGCTGACAGGGCCTCCCCACTTTTTGACAATTTGCATCGTATTACTTCACTTTTACAAAAGATCTACATAAGTACTTGTTTTCATCAACCCGCCCACCCCAAAAAAAGATCAAAGGGGATTTTTGTTTTTGTGAAAATAGGTGGAAAGTAAAAATGGCATTCAGTGTTGGTTTGCAGAAAGCCAGCATAAAAACAGCCAGAGCAGTTAGAGCAGCTCTCCGGTAAGCTTTTTTCCCAGAACTACACTCAGCACCTCAGCATCTAGCTGCCATAGCTTTGGACAGCTTTTAGTGTCTGTGAGCATCTCCATGTTATCTTATTTTGTGCACCCAATAGCAAGATGTGTCCTGAGGTACCAGAAAAATCTGAGAGGTTATTTTGGGGGGTCTAGGAAACCTCCAAAATATTTTTCATATAAGCTAATGGTAATTGCTTTGCTTTATACCATTTCTGTTTATAAAAGATTTCTACTTTTGGATAGTGGGGGAAACCTGTATACTAGCCCGTCACTCTCCTGGCCTCTTTTTCTCAACTAGTATATTTTACCTGTGGAGATTCCACTTCCCATGATGCAATGCTTCACCTCCCCAATCTCCATGTTAATCCTCACCTCCCCATTTTTCCCTGGTGTTACAGGTTCTAACTGGGTATAAAAAGAGGTCTTCAAAACCATGTGAATATACTTAACACTACTGAACTATATACTAAAAAAACAATGACCATGGTAAATGTTCTATTTCTCACAACAATTCAAAAAAACAGAAAAGAGAGCTAGCTCTTGATTGGGTTTAAGAAAAAGGAAAAAGAGAGAAGATAGCCAGCCTTAGAGCTACCCTTAAAAGGCAGCAGATAAGTGGCAGAGGGTTGCTGCCCAGGTTTTTATTTAAAACAAAACTAGCTTTTGTGAAAAGAGATGCAGACCCTGGGGGTGAGGAAGGAGCAGGGAAGGTCTTCCTAAGTACTTTCAGTTGAGCATAACAAAAGTAAGTCACTTAATTGTCTTTCCTTATAGAACCAAAGTCTTGTAGCTGGTGGAAATTCCCCCGGATTCCAGCAGTAAGTTGTTGGTCACTGCCAGCTGCAAATTTTTACCTTTTTCTCACCTCTGTAGGTACATGTGTAAGGAAGAAACAACTTTATTAGGAGCCACTATCAAGTTGCTGTCTTACAGGAGAAGCTCATGTTAAAAGAATGCTCATTAGGGGCACCTGGGTAATTCAGTCAGTGAAGCATTGGACTCTTAATTTCTGCTCCAGTCATGATCTCACAGTTCTTGGGTTCCAGCTCCTCAACAGGCTCAGTGTGGAGTCTGCTTAAGATTCTCTGCCCACTTCTCTCTCGGCCCCTCCCCTGCTCATGTGCTCTCTCTCTCTCAAAATAAATAAACATTAAAAAAAAAAAGGGGGGAAGCTCATTAAACAAATTTCAAATCAACTTTCTATTCATGTTTAAAATGTTTCAACTAAGGAAAAAAGAAAAAAAAAAACCCAGCCTCATACCAAGTCCCTTAAAAATTTAGAAACTGATTAGAATGGGGGTAGAAGAAGCTATGAACTATCAAGATGCGAAATGAGAGGTTTCAGGCATTTTCAAACATTTAAAGCACAGTCTAATAACATGGGACAAGAAGACATTACAAAGAGCCATCCTGGTAAATAAAATTCTTTTTTAACCAGCTCAAGGGAATAACTGTCTTCAATATTGGCCTAATGAGGGGTAGATTGTTCATTAGCACATAGCCAACATTCTGTTACAGTTTCCAGCTGTGCAGGGAACTAAGAAGAGAATAAACTAAGACAGTCCACTACTCTATGGAATCATCAATCCGTGTATAAATCTTTTGGGGTCCAAAAAAAGATAATCACTTTTTCCACAAATATTTGCTATATATACAGAATCAGGTTTACTTCTTAACTGAGAACAAGCAGCTACCTTGCATGGTGTGTGATAACAGAGAATTTCACTGCTTCTCATTACTCAGCAACCACCTTTATAAACTTCCTTTCCATTCACAATGTAATGTTCCCATTAACATCAAACCTCTCGGTTAATACCTATGCTTTTCTCATATTAACTACTTATTACCTTCAAAGACAGGAAGAAGGAATCCAATCAAAAGGCAAGTAGGAAATATTTAGTTTTCTTTTATGTTTATTTACATTGGTTTTACTCAGATCCTACCAAATAAAACCATCATGTAAGTGCTATGAAATATGCACAGATGAACAAAGAACCATCCCAGTACTCAAAGGAACTTCGGGAGGGAAACTCATCTTAGCCCAAGAGTCTATGGAAGGAAACAGAAGGGGGAAGATAATTGTGAACTATATTGGGAGAAGGTGGTCTCAGGGTACAGGTAGGGATGCTATCTTTCATTCCTTTCAAATCCTGGTTCAACAGTGAGGTTAGTCTTACAGCCTTGCTTTGATCTACTGACTGAAGAAGAGGCCATAGAGATGAGTCACTTTTAATTCCATTCCAGCTGCCCCTATATCTCTATCAGCGCTTGAGGGCTCAAAGAAAGTCTGATCCTGGATAATTAACAATTGAAAATCAGAAATAAGTCCTGACATAGAGAATTGCAACCACTTCCCAGTTTTATAAGAAAACAGACCGGCTTCATGCATTCATTTCTATGGACCACAGAATGTGGCAAAGGCCTTGCAATGATGCAGATTCTGAGAGTGGTCCTAAGGAAAAGTAAACACTACTGTCCACTGCCTGACAAGATGATTCATTCACTCACCTCATCACTTCTTTAGGACCTTCTACGTGCCAATCACTGGTATATGTGAGATGCTAATACAAGCATACAATTTTGACAGCCAAACAAAACAAAACCATCCAAAACACACCTCCCAAATGCTTTAAAGCTCAGCCTTACAGGGGTGCATCTAAGCTGAAATAGTCTACATCTCAATTATTTGGGTCTGTTAAGTCTTCAACCTTTGGCTTTCTACCATTGCTAGTGACATTAGGATTTTTCAAGATATTGCCTATGTTATTAGAAACCATTAGTCAGAAAATTAGAATTCGTTAGCAGATAATGTGCTTGCTACTATGATACATGAAACTATATTTATCCTGCAGTGTAACATATCTGCTTCATCAGTGCAGGAACAGGACGATCTTTCATCTGGATGAAATAGCCTTGAAAACCTTCATCACTGCAGTGCAGCAAGAAGCTACTAAAATGGTTCTTCCTAGCCTCTTTTTGCTGATTAAAAAAAAAAAAAAAAAAAAGACTGCACCACCTCCCAAGGGCTTCCATGCAGTTGCTATAGCAACACTATATCTGAGTCAGAACTATTAACAATCACCATGGCAACAAGTGTCTCACTTGCCATTTCCAGAAACTCATTGCGTTTGGACTAGAATCATCACACCATGTAAAAAGGGGTGGAGTTTTCCTCTCACTAGGAAACAGGATACTTTCTCCAAATAACTTATCCAAGAGACGTTTTAAATGAAATAAAATTATAAGGAAATCATGTTGCCATAAGCTGATTATCCTCTTTTCTGAAATATTATAGTTTAATGGAAATGGTTAATATGTTAATATGGCAGATTCACTTTTCCCACCAGGATTTAGTAGAATCTTTGGTATGCAAAAAGTTCCTATTTTTTACATTCTCATAACTGTTTTCTCTTGCCCAGCTCTTTTTGTCTCTAATTTCCCTTCCTTCACTCTGTCAAACACCCTCTTGAATATTTAGCAGAGCAAAATTCTTTAGAGATTTGTGGATCACACTTGTCAAGTTAGAAACAGCAGAAAGAATCACACATATTTCTGGAATTACACCAATAATGCAGTGTGACCTCTTCTTCTAGGAGAAGTGGTCATGGTGGAGGTGTGGTTCCACTCTGTGTCCCTTCTTCATGCCCAAGATGGTAAGATCTCAAGAGAGGGCAGTATCCAGATTTTCATCCAGAGTGTGGCTTCCCCAAGTAGTTGGACACTGGAACAAAACCAACACACTGCTGCTCCAGTCTGAGAACTCCTGGACCATCTTTACACTCATGTCGCCTTGATTCTCTATATGTCCCAGAACACCTCTTTACCTCCTGATCCCAGGGCCCTCATTGTGCCATATCATGTCATGCAATGACACTTTCTTGGGATTTGCAACCTGGCTCAGAGTGGCTAAGGCCAGGAAAGTTTGACCAGTAGCTTTCAGAACAGGTTTTCATATACATGGACCCCCCAAAAAAAAATGTGCACAAGTTTTCCAAAACCAAAAACCAAATTACATTGAATTCCAATTTGCCTTTTTTCCCCTAAGTATCTTGTTTAGTGAAAACAAAAATTCTGTGTTCTGATATGCACTTCTTTCCCTCAGAGCTCTCACACTCTCACACCCTGCAGAATGAAGGCAGACTCCAGAGCAAGGAAACTTGAATACAGACCACCACTGTACCAGTGATGGGAGAAGGGAAACAAACACAACTCTTCTTTTCACTGAGAATCCTACATTATTGACTTTTCTTGCCTAGGATTGTTTAGAATAAAAGTTGGAGGCAAGTTGGTGTCGCAGGAAGCCAATGTGATAGAACATCCTTGAGGAAAGACTCTCCAGCCTGTTGTTGAGAAGTTAGAAGGACTCCAAGGTCAGGGTGACATCAGGCTGAAACTAAGGGCTATCCTGTAGCCCGGGTACATAATCATTCAGAAAGAAGAAAAATATTGCACTTTGTAATGAACCCACTTGTGAATGAGGCTCTCACTGACTCCCCTGACCCTGGATCCCAAGAAAATACATACAGAAACTTCCCAGAAAATGTGATACTGGAATATTCACATTTACAATTTCCTCTGAAATTCTACAATTTGTCTACAGTCTGCTTAATTTTTCTATAACTCTTTCCCATGTTCTAAATGAAACCAAGCCAAGCCCCTCTGGAAAAGAAAGCCGTGGTTTTTGTGACTGGGTGTTAACAGTCAAATTAAGTTTCAGCTACATAGTAGTCAGTGTTCAGGACTTCATCTGGGAGACTCCTACTCTGATGGGTGTTTGCCAGGCTATTTGTACACCAAACTGTAAGTAAATCGTATAAGCACAGGCGTTGGAGTCAAATCCCTTATTCCTTTCTTTACTAGCTGTGAGACCATGGGAAGTAAGTGACTTCATCACACCCACCACATTTTTTCCTCATCTTTGAGACAGAGCTAAGAATACCTAGTTCACAGAATTGTTTCAATGATTAAATGAATTAATCTATATATAAAGCACCTAGAATGGGGGAAAGAAAAGGTTGTGTTTTATAATGAACCCATCTCTGAGTGATACTCAGTAAATACTACTGCCACTCAAATACTGTTACATTATAGTCAGATTCAGTTTGTCTATATACTCATTGCTTCCTACTCATACAGATATAAATCTATTTTTGCTTTAAAAAATTTTTAGGGGTACCTGGGTGTCTCAGTCAGTTAAGCATCACTCTTGATTTCTGCTCAGGTCATAATCCCAAGGTCATGAGATCAAGCCCTGTATCAGGCTCCATGTTGGGTATGGAGCCTGTTTAAGATTCTCCTTCCCCCACACCCCTCCCATTTACGTGCATACACTTTCCAAAAAAAAAAAAAAAAGTGTTCATTAACTATATTCATTCTTCATTTATTCAACAAATGTTTATCTCTGAGTGGCAGAGACCAGATGTAGGCCTTGCCTTACAGGAGTTATAATTCACTAATGTTGAAAAGAATAGTATAAGAGGGAAAGCATTGCAAATGCGATTCCAGCCTGGGAACTAAACAAGAGATTTTTCCCAGCTGGGTGAAGTAGTCCTGCACTAATCTTTGTGGACTGCTCTCCTTCTCAAACACAACTTTTAATAGGTAAAAATACCCACGGGCTTTTGTACTCCATTTGTGAAGCTATAGTATGGTTTGTCCCAATACTGCCATTAAAATCGCCTAGTATAAAGTGTGTGTTACTCTTGGCTATAAAAATAAGAGTTCCCTATAGACTAGAACTTGGCAAACATAGTTTGATTAAGTTGGGCTATTTTTATTTTATGCTCAAAGGGAAGCAACGTACCCTCGTGAATCAAGCTGTTTTGAAGTCTGAAAACAGGAGTTTTCATTCCCACTCTGCCATGGAGTTATATTTGGAAAGTTACTCAGTGTTTTCCCCATTGAAAAAAGTGGATAATAGTATCTGCCCCCTATATTTTATTATAATGAAGGGGAGTAAACATGTTAAATGTTATAATGAATCCTAATTCTTTCACAGGCTGTCTCAGAACAGAAACTGGAATGTACTGGTTCCGTTTCTTTCTTATGCTACAAAGTAATAGGAAGTGAATATAATCAATCCAGTCTAATTTAGCCATGTGCAAACAGACCTTCCAGCTTCAGAGACTGAACTTTCTAAAAGAGTTCAGTCCTGTTCAGTCACAATGAAAGAGCAAGTATGTAGAGAGAGGGGCCCCAACTTCTAAGCTCAAATTCAGACCTTTGGTGTTGTTATTTGTGCACTGTGATAGATTTTTCACAAATTTACGTCTCACAGCAATTCACAATGTTAGGAAATAAATTGCTTGGAGATATACTCTGCTTCTACTTCTTTCAAGAAAAGCTCATAGAAGACAGTAGAGGAGTTTTTTTTCTTACACACACACACACACACACACACACACACACACACACACACCCTAAAGTGAAATCATTTAGTTATCACCACCCCAAGTCCTTTTTGGTAGGAGCCATCCTAGATAAACTCAATTGCACAAAAGGCCTGATAAAGCAGTGAAATGTCCAGGTCCACACTGGACCAGGAAGTCCTGTAAAACCAGCTGGTTGCTAAAGTCAGCAGTAATCCTCAATGACAGAATTCTGCTTTTCTCTACCAAGTCTTTCCTAGTCTCTCCAGCTTGATTCTTTCTTATAAAACCGTCAAATATGCTTATCTGGCAAACTTTTGAAAAAAAGGTTACATGTTCTCTGTGGGCAGAAACTCTACTTTATGTTTGATTTTCCTACAGCAGCTAAGACAAATAACTTGTATGTCCTAGTTAATAAAGGTTTTGATTTTAGGATTCTGTAAAGACAAAAAAATAAAATAATTGCTGACTCCTGCTGGTATATGGACAAGGGAAATTATTCCATCTGGGGACACTGGTTGCAGCTTCCTTTGCAACCTCGCCTACTAAAATTAGATAGCATTTGATATATATATGGGGGGGGGGAGAATCAAGATCTCTCTAGTAATATTGCCTTATGTATACAGATCTTATTAAGGCCAAGGGCACAGATGGCTCAACTCCACCTTAATTAATCAAGCTGTGAAGTAGAGAAAGATCTAGAAACATGGGCAAGAACTACCATTTTGAAGTATTAAGATGGTCTCTATGGCTTAGACATTCCGAATCATATAATATCATACTTGAATCGACTGTTACTACCAGAGATCCACCCAGGACTTGACGGTCCCTTTGACCCTCTGGTAAGTAGGCATTCACAACATTTCAGTTTGAAAAAAACAAACAAAACTTAATTTTTGTTTGTTCTTTGGTTGCTTGCAACAGAGACCGCTCTGGTTACTTTGAGCAGCACTGTACTATTGGAAAGCAACTGGGCAATGCACATAATCAAACAGAAGCCTGAAAAACCCAACTTAAAACAGTTAAGAACCAGGTGGCTCCCAAAGGTCTCAGCATTATCTTAGTAGATGCCTCCAGTGAGTGAGTTTTGGTGTTTTATTTTGGCCAAGAGGGTGATTAGCTAAGGTTAGGACACATGTTCACTGCTTGGCTGTCCTGGAAAGAGAATCTAAGAGAAGGAACCTCCAGGGAAGGCCACAATTCCATAGAAACAGGATGGGTACCTGAATTTACCAATCCAGTAAGATTGCACCCCATGTAGGGAGATAATTTGCCTCCTACTACTCCCCCTCCCCAAATATCAAGAAGATTTAAGTAATGGAAAAAAGATATTGTTTGCCTCCAAAACAACAAACATCCGCTGCAACTGACACCCCACTTTCTCTTCTGCCATAGATAAAGCAGTCATTAGTTCTATTCTAAGACTGTTAGCCCTTAACAGAAAAAGTGGGGAAATTATGTGTGCCTGCTGTTTGGAACCTTGCTAATGAACTTGAGCCATCGGGTAGCACAATTTCCCCAGTACTACATTCTTCTACTCTTCTCATGCCCCTCTGTATCACAGCATGTAATCAAGGTGCTCCGTTTAGCAACATTTTGCAACATTGCTACTATCCCCACCTACCTTGCTTCGAAGAGGATGATAACCACAATTACAGTGGCAGCTTTTAATATTTTCCAAGCTTAACAAAGGAGGGAGGGTTCTGTAATATTAACATGTAGCTGGATGGGAATAAGCAACTGAAGCAACTGGCTACGCAAGGTTTATGATGTCTAAACTCCCACCAAGCTGCTATCATCTCTCCATATGTCTCCTGGTCATTGGGAGCCAAGTTTAGAATTGACAAAAATCAGAGCAATGCCTTCCCTGGTCACGATACCTGCAAGCAAGCAAATAATGAGGATGACCTACAATTCACCAAATTGACATGTTTAGTAGCAGTCACCCAGAAAATATGCCGGAGAGTTAAGACAGGACTTGCATTCATACAAAGCTTCAAAAGAAAGATTCTGCATGTCCATGTTCTGCAATTTCTCTCCAATATTTACACATTATAATATGACAGCATAATGTATATTTACTCTGATTACTAGGTCATTTTCACTTCCCAGCTATTTGGCTGATAATTGCTATTCACTGTGTTTCCTAAATGCTAAATGAGCAACATGCTAGTGCTGATGAAAGTTGTATGTGCCATTTTAGTGCTGTGCCAGGAAAAGCAGCGGGAACCATGGGGGTGCCAATTGCAAAGGCTTCCTCTGTACTGACCCAACCTTAGGTCCTCCGTTTTTCATTCAACATTTCAGAAGTTATCACTTCACTTACATGTTAAAAGTAATAGAAATAATGGTTTTTGTGATTCATTTATGCTGCTGGGTAGCCAACAAACTAAACCCAAAAGATCCTGAATTATCTATGTTTTAATTGGGTCTTTACAGTGAATACACAATCCAAATAATTATCAACTCTTTCTATTCTATGTGTTTATAGGCCAAAATTTGGTTATCTTTCCTGCTGGTTTTCCAGGGCTTCAGATGTCTGTATTAGCTAGGAAGGAACACACAGCTACGCTTTAAGATGTGGCATTTCCTGCCCAATAAAAACCCTTTGAAAAAGTGTTCCTCCCAAACTCATTTTAGAAGCATCCTATCTGCAGCTTTCCAGGCCTAGACAAAAAAAAAAAAAAAAAAAAAAAAAAAAGAAGAAGAAGAAGAAGAAAGCTGAGGATATCTTGCTTGGCTTTGTTTCCAGAGGTTTGAGATAAAGATCAGTAACAGCACTGGTGTGACCTAATGAGTTTCATCTGCTTCTGGTTTTAGGGGAGCAAACATTCAGACATAGGTTTTCAGAGCTGTGAGGAATAAAGAAATCAGACATTAAGGAGTTGAGGCAGAGAGAGTAAACCTGCACGTCCTTCATAAACAAAGCTCCATGCTTACCTGTTTGGCCAGTAGCCCTGCTTTCCCAGTGAGTTGTTATGCATTACGAGTGTTATGTAGTGACCATGGGCTAGGGTACAAAGTCAGGAAGGATAAAGGGGGCAAGGCAAGACTTGGTATGTTCAAGATAGGTTACAGAATGGCTAATTATTCCCAGCGCTGGCCTCTTGGGTACACAAATTAGGCAGATATTGCTAGGAGATAATTATAGGTGTTTCTACAAAACCAACAGGGAAGTTTGGTCGTTTTGGATTATGGTTGCAGAGGTGACTTGGCAGCAAAGAAAACTTAATATAATTATTTAAGCTACAGGGGAAAGTGAGAGACAAACAGTTGTTTTAAATGTGTCATAATTTCAAGAATAAGTATTCTGCCATACATGCAGATTGAAAAGTTAAAAACAGAATAGCACTACCAATGACAACAAAACTATTCCATGACACTGGCCTTTCTAACTTGTTCATTCACTCTTGCTTCTATCCCTAACTTCCTTCTTTCCACAGCATTGTCTTACCTGGATATACAGACTGTAATTATAAGACAGCCATTTGCCACCATTTCACTCTGTTTTGGGCTCCAAATATCTCTGGTATGTCTTAATTTAATCCTCTGTCTTTCTTGTGGTTTGTCTGAAACTTCATAGAAAGCTAACTAGGCTTGAGTAAGAACATTTTATTTCCATTCCCTTTTCACAAGCTAAAAAGACATCAAATCTCCCTGGGCCTTGGCATCACCATTTGTAGAATAACATCTACCATGCAGAACTCACAGAATTATTTCAGGAATCAAAAGAGATGAATATAAAGGTGCCTGGGTGGCTCAGTTGGTTGAGCATCTGACTTTAGCTCAGGTGTTGATCTCATGGTTCGTGAGTCCAAGTTCCCCCATGGAGCTCTCTGCTGTCAGAGCAGAGCCTGCTTCAAGTCCTCCACCCCCCTCCCCCTCCTCTGCAACTCCCCCACTCACTCTCTCTCCTTTCTCTCAAAAATAAACATTAAAATAAAAAGATGAATGTAAAATATGTTTTAAAACTGCAAAGTGCAAAACCAATGGAAGTTGATTCTCTATATTTTCTTTTCTTTTCAAATTTTTCAAAATGAAGAAATGCAAACACAGACAAAGTCTTTTCTCAGATGCACAGCTTTATATCGATGCTAAAAAGTCTCCTTTCTCATTTCTGTGCAGTCACCTGGGGCAACTCCCCTCTACTAAGGTGGCAGTATCTGTCACATTCATATCTCGTTTTGAATCCAGAAAGTCTATGGGACATGGAAACTCCGACCATCTACTACTACCCAGATCCTTCCTACATTCCTTTAAGGAGTGCACCTTCCAAGATAGAATGTTGTCACATTAGTTTACACACACACAAATACTCCTTATTCTGATGTTCAATTACTTCTGAATGCTCTCTCTGAATGCGTATAGATGGATTGCTAGGAAACTGTGGTATAGAAATAAAGACAATGCAAAAATCAGCATTCCACAGGGGACAGAAGAATAGGTTGGATTTGTGGTGGGTACAGATTCTGGTGATTGGCCAGTATCTTTCTTCAGTCTTCTCTAGTCTGGATCCATCATTATTTTGTTGGTTTGTTGATTTGTGTGTTTGTGTGTTTTTCTCAATCCAGTTCCATTTACGGCATAGGTAGTACAGAGTATTCCCAGACAGAAGCATCACAATGTTTATCTACCTTGGTGTGTGGTTGAGCTGTGTACCTTTCCCGCATACTCATAAGTATTTTACCATCAAATGAAAAGAATATTTAGTTAACTAGTAAAGTCTTACATACTGACTCAGAGGATAGGTTTTACCTCTTGGTTTCATCCTAGCATGACTAGATTTGTAATTCTATTGCATCTATGCCCATGTACCTCTTCCATAATTCCTAGACAATATTGCTAAAAGGAACTCAGAGTTGAAGCCATGGTAGACGAGAGAGAACAGACACTGGTGACTTACATCTACACAAAGTCCACTAATGCAGCACTGTCTAAATTCCTGGCTCCCATTCCAACACTCTCTTACTGTAATACTTGGCTTCCATTTGCTACACGTATCTCATATTTTCTTGCCTGAAATAGAATTATAAAATAGTAGGAACAGAAAAGTTAAAGGCCTGATAATTATGCAGAAGGCAGGGTTGATGGTGGCAGGGAGCCAGCACAGAATGAGCCCTTGTGAGCACTTCTGTCTTTCCTTGAGTAGCGGAAAGAGTTCAATCATATTCATCAAAGATTAAAGTGCTTTGAGCTACCTCTCCAGAGCACTTGGAAAGAGATGCCTTCTTCTCTGGCATCCAGAAAAGCTTAGGTTTTTCCATCTATTAATTTTCTACATCTGGTATAGTTTTTCCAACTTCCCACCAGAGCTTCCTCTTAAAAAGTATTGGGTCATTCAGAAACATCCACTTCTCCTTCTCTGAGAAAGTTATGAGACACTTCAAGGTGGGGGGAGGGGTGGGAGAATGGGTCAATCTGGAAAAAAAAAAGTGAATATTCATTTTCTTTTTAGAACCCTTGGTTTCCAGCTCTGTATCATGTATCCATAAAAATGGTTGTGAAAAGTAAATAGAAGGACTTGTGGGAGAAAACCTGAATCATTCAACCCTGAGAGAATGCAGGAGTCTGAATCAGGTTCAACTCAATTCAACAAGTATTGATTGACTGCGTATAATGTGCTATCACAGGGTTAGCAAGCTAAAAACTAAAATTCCTATAGAGAGGAGAGTGATTAAAGCTCTCTTGCCTATTGTATTTGGTGCTCTTTTATACCTAAATCTTGACTCACAACTTAACTCACGAATTACAGGAAATTTGGGGGGAAGTTTTTGCCTTCAGAGTATCCATCCCCCCACCCCCTGCCCTGCTCCGCTCCAGTAATAGGATAATGATTTTCCTTGGGAAAATCCGCTTCCTAGTTTTCAATCCATGACATTTGTTAAAGCTGATTCCATCACCAGTAACAGGGGAAGAAATCTGATGCAAGCTAAGGTGACCAGAGCATGACATTCCCTAGCTACAGTGATTGGTTCAGGAGAGGGCACATGATAATATCAGACCAATCTGAACTAATCTTGAGACTATTTTCCAGAGTCACCAAGAGATACCCTCTCTCTGGGGAAGTTTCTGAGAGCATAGATTAAGGGCCTGAAGCTGGTGACAACCATATTACCATTAAAAGAGACTGAAGAGAACTGACCCAGATATAAGCACCAAAAGAAAGAACCCTAAAGCCACTGTTGCAGCCCTTAGGAACCACCTCTCCCAGAAGCCATCCTCCTTGGAATTCCCAGTTACTTAAGAGAATTTTTCAGGGCACCTGTCTGGCTCAGTTGGAAGTGTGTGACTCTTGATTACCTAGGGATCATGAGTTCAGGCCCCACGTTGGGAATAAAGATTACTAAAAATAAATAAACAAACTTTTAAAAAGAGAATTTTCCTTTTTCCTTACCCAGCTTGAACTGGATTTATTGTCAGTTGCAATTCAAAGAATACTGACAAAACTGATGCTCACCTGACTGAGCCACCCAAGCGCCCCTCCAGCTCTCCATTTCTAACTGATTTTGGTTAAGCTATTTAATTTTTAGGAACCTCAGCTTTCTAATTTTTAATAGGATTTATAATAGAGTCTTGTATAGTTTCAATGAAGTGTTTGGCATGTAAAACTCTTGGCATGGTGGCTAGAAGATTTATTACATCCCGTAATAAATTAAGTAGCTTTATAGAATGGTAAGCTTTATACTACTGCAATACGAAAATTGATATTGTCCCAGGATCTTTTAGACCAAGTGAGAATTGTCCCATATTACACACAGTTGGGGGAGAGGAGGACCCACACATGCTTATAGTATATGTTTATATTAGGAGATATCAGGTAAAAGGTGTTGACAAAATGTGCAAATGTGCCCATTAATAAACCCACCCTAATATTCATTCTCCCTCCATAGGAACTTACATTCTTCTTCAGTGGTTTTAAGTTTAGTGTTACCTTTATCCAAATTAACAAATGAGAGTTGGTCTATACTTGTGGGTTCCTTCCTGATGGGAAGGAATATTAAAATAAATTACATGCTTCTACACTATATATAAAAATCATAAATATGATTTCTTAATGATTATCTTTTCTATCAATTAAGGGTACTAGAAGGAAAGTTGACATCCTTTAGGATAATTCATCGAATATACAAATAGATTTGTCAGTATTCTTTGAATTGCAACTGACAATAAATCCAATTCAAGCTGGGTAAGGAAAATTTTTCCTTTCTCTCTCTGACCCTCCCCTGCTCAAGCTATCTCTCCCTCTCTCTCTCTAAAAAATAAATTAAAAACATCAAAAAAATTTTTTTAATCTTTAAAAAAGAAATAGAGAGCTGGATTTGAAACTATGTCTATATGGTCCCAAACCTAGTACCTCAACTATATTATTTTCAGTCCATAGTATTCTCACCTTCTCATCTTTTGCTAACCATCATGACTACGTGTGGAGTCCAACAGAATCTTGAGTCAATTAATTCAATTTCTTGAGGTTCTGCCCCACACTGAACTCTTTACTCACCTCAATACAAGGTAGGAAGGATTCCTCAGATTCCACAACTTTGAAGTGGGATTAGTTTGTTTGTTTGTTTTTGTTGTTGTTTAGGGAGAAAGAGGCAAGAGGGTGGGGGAGGGGAAGGAGGGGGGGCGAGAGAGAGAGAGGGGGGGGGAGGAGGAGAGAGGGAGGGATTGTGAATCCCAAGAAGGCTTCATGCTCATTGCAGAGCCCAACTCAGGGCTCAGTCCCATAACCCTGGGATCATGACCTGAACTGAAATCAAGAGTCTGACGCTCAATCAACTGAGACACCCAGATGCCCCCAAACTTTGAAGATTTAATCAATCTCAGAGAGCTACTACCCAGGGAGACTCAGCCTCAGTGTGGCATAAAGGAAAGAGCATATCTAGTCCTTTGTAACCCACTGTCCTATTACAAACTCCTCATCTTTCTCTTTAAATCAATTCCTCCTCTAAATCAAGAACCAAATCTCAAGTTATTGGAACAGTTTCCTCAAATGAAGGTTCATTTAAACAGGTGCTAAATTCTGCAAATTCCCTCTTCAAAATTACTCCTGTTACTTTCTAATCCTACTACAACCTGTTGTACTACCCGCTCTCCTTAGTATTATTACAAACTCTTCCTATCCAGTATTCATTTCTGATCTCTCCCTTCTCAACTCCAACTGCAGTATAACCTAAAAGACCCTTTATATTGCATTACCTGCCAGCTTAAAAAAGAAAAAAGGGGTGGTGGTGGTGGTGGTGCTTGGGTGGCTTAGTCTGCTAAGCATCTCACTCTTGATTTCGGTTCAGATCATGATCTCATGGTTTGTGAGATTGAGCCCTGCAGCAGGCTCTGTGCTGACAGCCCTTAACCTGCTTGGATTCACTCTTCCCTCTCTCTCTGCCCCTCCCTGGCATGCACACACATGTGCACTCTCTCTCTCTCTAAATAAACTTTTAAAAAGACACACAAAACAACTTCATATTCTCCCATTGTTTGCTGAATGATTTTAAGTTTTAACATACTTTCTAAGGATTTCCATAAACTGGTCTCTGTCTACTTCTCCCTCTCTATTACCTCTCACCTTTTATAAACATTTATTCTGGTTGCTGGCCTCTATAACTCAGCTTGCTTTCTCAACCCTATGATCTTCTTCACATTGTTCACTCTAAATATGATACACTTGCTCTTGCTTCCACTCACAGTGATTCTATTTTATCCTTAATGACTGAGATAACTTTCCATCTCTTCTGAAACTCTAAAATCTAAAAATTATTCTTCCTCTGAACACCTAGGGAGCTTAGATATCATTGCTTCCTTAGTATTTGTTCCATATTGCCTTATACTACAACAATGCTAGTGGGGATTTCATTCTCTCCACCAAGTATCATACCTAAGAGAACTGAAAATGTACACATGTCTATGCACCAATATAGCACCTGGTATAGTGCCCTGGCTATAAGAGATATTGCACATATTTGCTGACTGAATAAATGAAATACATAAAATGGGTAAAATACTAGGGTAGTCAATATCCAAGATGCTTGATAAGGATTATTGCTTCCTGATATTTGGCCCTTGTGTAACCCTCTGTCACACGGAATAACCAGTAAGATATTGCAGAAATGACAGAATGGAACTTCAGACATAAAGTCATAAAAGATACTGTGAACACCAAGAGTAGCCATAACATCAACTATGGACTCTGGGTGATTATGATGTATCAAGGCAGGTTCACAATTGTAACAAAGGTACTGCTCTGGTGGAGTAAGTTGATAATGGACCAGGCTAGCGTGTGTGAAGGCAGGGGTTATAAGGAAAATCTCTGTATTTTTTCCCGTAATTTTACTATGAAACTAAAACTGCCTAAAAGTTGTTCTTTTAGAAAAGATACTGTGGTTTCCACTTTATGTTCTCTTCCATACCTTTTCTTGGGGAGGGAAACCGCAATGTCATAAGGACACTCAGGCAGTCCTATGAGTTGGACAAACGGTGGGACCAGACTCCGGCTAACAGCCAGCACCAACTTGTTTAGTACGTGAGGGAGCCTCTTGACAGAGGGCCCTCCAAGTCAAGTCTTCAGATGACCACAGTCCCAGCTAACATCGTGCCTGTGCTCTGAGACAGAATTGCCCAGCTATGCCGCTCCAGAATTCCTGACCCACAGAAACTGTGAGATGGTAGGTCTGTGGTCTCAAGATGCTAAATTTCATGCTAATTTCTTACAAAGCAAAATATAACTAATACATTAGCCCATCATTGTAGTGATATGCACAAGAAAAAGAAAGACCAAAAACTTTTACTGGGTTTGAGGAGAAATATTGGAAATATCTGAATGTCTGCGTTGTGCACACAGGGTTTTTCTATTGCTAGAGACCATGAGTGAAAGTTTTCAGTATCCAGATGTCTGTACATATTTCTGATCTGTGGGCCATATCTTTAGGTAGTTTGTAATACTAAATATCAAATATAGAATATTGGGAACTTTCATTAGCTTATATGCCAGAAACTGTTCTAACATCTTCCCAACAACCCCAGGATATAGGTACTCTCATTATCCCCATCTTACAGAAGAGGACACTGAGACACACAGATTAACTTGCTCAAAGTTTCAGATGTGATAGGTGGCAGAGCTGGTTTTGCATCTAGACAGTCTGGATTTACAGCCCACACTCTGAATCATTTTTTACAGAAATCATTTAAAGTATTAAAATTAAGTTTATTTAAAATTGGTGACTAAAATTAAATCCTATATTGGCCCCAGCAATCTTCAATTGGTTACAAGATGGTTCTACTTCACTTCTTCTGGGAGTTAAGATCGTGAAATAAAGCTGAGAGGCATCTCATTCTGCACTCCCTTAAGAGACTCCTCTCAAAGCCTTGAGTGTATTTAGCTCCAGCCTAGTGGGATTTGAAGGATCCTTTGATTCAAGTTGGGTGCATCAAACAATGATGTTTGAATCCAGACTGCAGTTGTTGATTTTCCAAATAAAATTCAATTCATATTATTCTTTTGTTGAAGTCTGGAAGGAATATGATAAATAAAAAAGTACAATTTGGGAGATATTTTTATTTGGCCCATTTTCAACAAATGCTGATCAAACTCCTGAGAGAAAGATAGGAAAATCTGTAAGACCCTACCCTCAAGGAGTTTATATTCTAAAGGATATAGATTCATTATAATAGCTTCTCAATATCAATACAAATAAATTATATTGTAAAAACCCAATAGATTTTTTTTTACACTGCAATTCTCCTACAAGATCTTCCACAGAATTGATCATAGATAGTCAAAATAGATCCCTTTGCTATATTCTCAATGCAAACTTATCCAATAGACACAATAAGTATTTTCAAAATCTATTATTTTAAAATACATGCTTATTGGAAGTAGTGAAAAAAGGACAAGATACTAAAAAAAAATCTCTTTTCTCACTGTTCCTCCATTTCTACTCTCAAGCTAACCAGTTTACGACTCTTCCCAATAAGTTACCCACACCCACACAAAGATTTTCAAGCTGAAGTATACATAGAATGTTTTGTGGTGGTTGTACTTGTTTTATAAAAATGGCATCTTGGGGCACCTGCATGGCTCAGTCAGTTAAGTGCCTGACTCCTGATTTCAGCTCAAGTCAGGATCTCACTGTTTGTGGGATTGAGCCCTGCATGGAGCTTTGTGCTCACAATGTGGAGCATGCTTGGCTCTCCCCTCTCTGTGCCCCTCCCCGCTCCATGAAAATGAGGAAATAAACATTTAAAAAATAAAAATGAGATCTCAAAAACTAAAACCTGTCAGTGTACATTGTTCCTTACAATATATTATAGATATGCCATCAGGTCAATAGATAAAAGAATTAACTCATTCCTGGTAAAAGCTGCATAATAGCCCCAAACTATATATTAGTTTATTCTACAATTTTGTTGTTGTTGTTGATGGCCATTCGGCTCTTCTCTAGATACTTTTGTCACTACATATTATAGTACCACAGTTAAACATTCCTGTGCATATGGCTTACATTCAGTTTTTATTGTTGTAAGATGAAGCTCTAGGGGCGGGGAGATCATTGGGTAATGAATATGTGTTTTCAGGTTTTAATAGAAATTTCTAAAATTATTTTCCCTAGCTAGTACTAGCTACAGTACTTCACTTTGTCAGGTGCCAAACAATCTTGCCAGCCCCAGATCTTCGAATTCAATAACTTAATTAATATGGAACTAAGGTAAAAGACCTGAGATCACCTTTAAAGGGGATCCACATGGGAACCAAACCTGCAATTGCAGACCATTTGTGGCCATTCTACTGAGCACAATACCTATGCTAGGTCCAAGTTGGATATTCTACTCCTCCTATAAGTGAGACCCTGCATGACATCTTGAATTGTGCTCACATCCAATCATAAAATGAGATTTCACTGAACTTTCAGGACACTTGTAAGCCCTTGAAACAGATGGTGTATACCTAGATACCCAAAAGCTAATTGGTAGCAGTGTGCTTTGTGAAGTCCTCAGCTCTTGTATTTGGAGAAGACTGGACAGTGTGAAAACCACCCTATTATATAATCATTTTAAAAGATATCCCCAGGAGTGCCTGGGTGACTCAGTTGGTTAAGTATCAGACTCTTGATTTCAGCTCAGGTCATGATCTCATTGTTGTGAGATGAAGCCCTGAGTCAGGCTCAGTAAGGAGTATGGAGCCTTCCTGGGTTCTCTCTCTGCCCCTACTCAATTTGTGCTCTCTCAAAATAAACATTTAAAAATTAAAAGTAAGAGATACAGCCAATGGCCCATTTAATTTCCAAAGTAGTTTTAGTTTTGTAAAGGCAATTATTATTTCAGTATGATTGGAGGACTCAGAAATTTTAAAAGGGAAAAAATGTTGATAGTAAATTAAAAGGATTAATTTTAATATCTAGATACTTGAGACACGATGGCTGATTCATATACATTACTATTACTTCAGGATATTACTCACAATCACTCTTTTCAACTTCTAAAAGACTTCTAGCCCAATAAAAAAATAAAAACAACCTGGTGACATTTAAAAAATTATCAGCCTCTACCTTCATAACTTGTTTGGAGAGTTTTATTTTCTTTTAGAAAATATTCTCTAATAACCAACAATGGATTGGTATTCAAAAGAAAAAAATAGAGAAGAAAGCTTCAACCTAGAAAAATGTACCAGTACCTGTAGCAGAGAAAAACTATAGCTTGGCCTTGTCTGTATGATTATTTCAGTTCCAAATTGGAACACTAGACTATATCTCTCAGTATACCAAGCAACCAATTATGTTAAATAATATTGCCTAAAGGGATTTTTTTCCACAGCCACTAGAGAAAGATCAATGCAATAACCTAGGACTTAAATGTCAATATTTAGTTTTAGGAAGACCACAATTTTCAAAATATTAGTTTTGTTAAATATGATTTTTCAAAACAGATTCAAAAACTAACATCTTATAACAATATTCCTATTGTGATCTTTTGGTGTGCAGTAAAGACAGGACAAGCAATAAAGTATAAATACCACAAATTTACTGAAATAATATTTCAATGAAAACATAAGGCTCTTATATCAATCCGAAAGGACTTGTTTAACTGACTACAACCTTTAATATAAATAGCAGTCAGATGGGTTGGATATTCACTCCTTCCATTACCCACATACTGCAAAAAGCTACACATTTGTCTGATTCACATAAATAATAAATCGTCCTTTATACAAAGATGAGCCTTTATTGTTCAATCCCTCAATCAAAATGGAAATGCCAAAATGAAAACTATATCCCCAGGCAAGAAAAGGGTGAGCTTTAGGAAATATAGGATTTAAAACAAAATTAATATTGTAAAGTAAGAAAGAAGAGATTGAAATATATATCAGGGGAATAATATCTAAATAACTTAACATTAGCAAGGGATCCTGTGAGAAAATAATGAGCTATTTAAAACATATGTGCAGAACTCACCACAGGCAGCATTTCTTAAAAGGAAGGGGAAAAGCTTGATCTGGTCAGAATGATGACCCTAACAGTGAAGGCTCTGGGTTCTATTTCACATTGTTCCATTGAGATTACTGTGAGGATTTGAGGCAGACTGTGTCTGTTGGTGGGGTCTCAAGTATTTTCCATGTACCCCTTCTCAATATTCATCCACTGAAGCTATGCTATAATGAGCCCAGGTAAAGCCAGAAGCATAAACATTTAATAGCAGAGTTCTCAATAGAGAATAGCCAACAAATATAGCCTATTACCCAGGTTCACATTACACCAAAAAACAAAACAAAGACAAAAAAAATAAAATAAAAAACCACACACACACACACACACACAATTTCTGGAGAGAATGAGGTCACTATTGGACTCTTCAAAGAGCTTGACTGATGGATACATATGGATAGTCCCTGTCTATATCCTCTCCATCGCCCACCTTTCTCCAGATGGGCTGACCCAAATTGTTCAAATAAGAGGATATATACTGGACCTTTTAAATGTTGAAAATTTCAAAAATCAATTAGGAATGCCCCTCTGGTTCCTTTTTGGATACTTATTGTCCAAAGAATTTGGCGATTTAAGATATGATCCAAGTATGAGTACTCTTATCCACCTTACCTAGATCTCTCAACTTTGTATTTTCCTCTGCTTCTTATGAGTGTGTAAGGCCTGAACTATAATATCCAAGCTTGGGTTTTAGCTGGAAGGTAAAAAGATGCAAGAGAGCCACTCAGCCTCTTTGATTTTAGGCCATTCAATATACATTGCCTAGAAAAAGACTTCTCTGCATCAGAGTTCTATATTGGAGTTGGGAACCAAAGTTCCAGCTGATAGTCGTATGTTATTTTTTTCTTGCTTTGGACTCATCCGTGAAAATATTTCTTAGAGGCTTCCTAGGTGAGAATGGCCAGTAAAGATTTGGATGCCCATAATCTAAGTCTCTTAGCCAAATACCATCATTATACCATTTAAACAGCATACAAGCATAAGTAACTTGCATCACATTTTGACATGACTCTGTTGCTACAAGAACTAATGCTAAAGTCAACATTTAAGTACATACTTTGAAATACCCTATAAGTTGTAGGTGGAGTCTTTTATTATCTTAGCAATGAAGCTAGTAGGCCCATAGTAAGTAGTATCTACTTAGATAGGGAACCACTTCTCTGAAACTTATGCAGAGCATGTAGACTGCTTCGGGCACTGTTTCAGCTAAGGCCATGAGACCAAACACCATGCAAGGGTTAAATTAGAAATGGGCCAGGGTTAAGGATCTACTTTAGTGTTAATGTCAGAATTCACTTCTCTCAAGTTGTGGAGACTCCAAGAACTCTCCCAAGCTAAGGTGATTCCTAGATGGCCTTGTGACAACTTGAGCCAGAATAATCTTCTGGATTACCTGAGGGTTGTGTGTATATCACCCTTAACCTCCTTTCATTTTATACCCTGCTCTGCTCACAACCACCTTCAACTCTTTAAAAAAATAAATAAAAAATAAAGCTTTTTTTTTTTTTAAGAGATAGAGAGTGAGAGAGAGAATGACCAAAAAAGGGGCAGAGAGAGAGACAGAGACAGACACTATCCCAAGCAGGCTCTGTCTACACTGTCAGTGCAGAGCTCGATACAGGGCTTGAATTCATGAACTGTGAGACCATGACCTGAGCCGAAGCTGAATGCTTAACTGACTGTGCCACCCAGGTGTCCTCACCATCAACTCTTTAGAACACATCTCATGTCTGTAGCCATGGACCTCTGACCTTTCCAGGGCTAGTGAAGTCCCTATAATTTTGCACCACAGCAGGTTTTTAACTAAAACTATTGCAGCAAATTCTATAGCTCTTAAAGTCATATAGAATATCAGAAAATTTCCTGAGCAACTGTGGGGCCTATAAGGAATGAGTCCTATTAGCTAATAACACCTCCACTTAGCTTTTTCTAGAGACATATATAATTATCAAACCCTTTCTGGTATTACTTTCTCTACCAATTATCTTATATATGTATTGTATTCTATAAATTTCCATTATTGAAGGTCCAGTATTTCTAGAACTCTAATCAACAGGTTGCTTGTGGGAAGTCATCATCCCCTTCATCAAGCAGTTTCTATAAAAGTCAACTATAATTTCCCCTAAGGGGGCTGACAGGTCCTTTCTCCATTTATGGCAACTTATGTAGCATAAGGAATCTCTGGCATACAAGTACAAATCTTATTAGGTCCAATCTGATAGTTCTTCATCCTGTTCCTAGAGCTTTGGATATTACTGGCTTCTAGCCTCCTTGCTTTTGGAAGCTTCCCAATTCCATAGGGTACAGATCAATGTCCTCAAGCCTTTTATCTTCCACATTACACATTTCTGTCCATCAGTCTTTCATATTAACATTCCCCAAATCTCCCTTCTCCTCATTCCTCAAGTTTATTGGCAATCCTTGTTATTCTAAGGCTAACGCTTAGGCACTGTTAGCCTCCCTTGATAACATGTATATACCTTCTAAGCCAACTGAAGGAGTGTGGGGGTAATGTTTTGCAATCATTCAGTTGTCACTAGGTAAAACAATTCCTCCCGGCATCACATATTATCATGTTCCTATATAGGTGTTCCTGCTCTGAGCCTGCAACAGGCATAAACCCTCTACTCTCCTTTAGGTTAAAGTGACTCTTCTAGACTATAAAGATCCCTTGAAGGGCAATATAGTAGAGTTCATTGTTATAGCTCAGCACACTACAAACCCAGATCTCCTAAGGGCTTGGCCATAAGACCTTGTTAGTTGTCCCTAATATCTGCTCTCTGTTTCTTCCACAGCAATAGTTTTACCTGAGTACATGACTACCTAATTAAAAACCTTTCTTAGTCTTCATTGTAGATGAAGGAGTCCAATGTTACTAATTCAGACCACTGGGATGTGAGAAGTGTTGTGTCCCTTCTAGGTCTTGTTTCTAAAACAATTGGACATACACTCCCTTGATTCCTTTCTACTTCCCACTGACTGCCTAGGAGATAAAAGGAAAGGGAACCTTTCTCCTAAACCCAGGGATTAAAGCCTAAGCTTGAGATTGGCAGCACAATTTTATAGCTCTGGATTACATGAGAGAGAAATAAACTCTTATTTACACTACTGTATTTTGAGCTCCATTTGTGACAGAATTTTTAATCTGTAAATAGCAAATTTCCCTCCCATTTATGTTTATATTCACTCTCCAAATCTCATAAATAGTAGAGTTTTCCAAGACAAATAAGTTCAACTGTAACAATAATCCTTGATTATACAATTCTAGAATAAAGGACCTAGAAGGGGGTTAATAGTTTTATAATCCTCTGGTCAACAAAGAAACAGACCACATTGCTTACAACTGTTGTGATCTCTATTCTGCATGTTACTAAAGAAGTTTTCATGCATCCCACATTCTTTCTTTACAACGGGTCCAATTCAGTGTCCTATTGTGCAGAACCATATAGTTTTCTTTACTCGATGTGATTATCTGAAGAGAGAAATAACTATGCCTCTCTTTAAAAGAAATGAAGGCATGGCCACCAGTCACACATCCCCCAAACTAAACCTAAGAAGAGGAATTTGCTGAGCCACTGTGAAAATTGTCCCCATACAGCTTCTACACTGTTCCTTAACATCTCAGCCTGAGTAGTAACATGGACCCCCCCACAAAGGCAGACACGCTGCAGTATTTTTCCATCCACTGGTGATAAGGGCTGCTGCCATTTTTTCTCTGTGGGTTACACAAGATGATTTGCTATACTTCCCATTGTTTATAAAATAGTGCTAACCAAATTCTCCACCTGAAGTAATAATCTGTCTGAATAATTATTTCACATCTTTTTTTTATTACCCTTTCTACTTCCTTCTTAGTGGGTCCCATAATAGCACCATGTCATCCTAAAGGGGACCTGGAACTTTTAGGTAGGTCCTTCTGAAAGTGGAAGGAGAAAACCAGAGGGCACTTTTACAGCAGTGATGAGCCAAGAAATACTGTGATGCCAACTCTTCAGGGCATGTGGAAATATTCCCCTGGGATTTTTGTTTTTAAGGATCCTAAGAGCCAGTTTGAGAACCACCTGTTTAGAGTACACAGGCCATCATCAAATGTTACTATCAACCATTGTCTGAATCTCAATCTCCTTACATTAGAAATTTTGATTGGAGACAGAGAAATCCCTTACCCGGTTACATTCAAAGGAAAGGAAATGAAATGTAAATTTGTTCTACATTTCTTAACATCTGCTTCAGACATTTAAAATGCCTTCTAGGAACATGCTAACACCCTTTCATCTCTCTTATCAACTTACTTATTATCTCATAACAACAACCTGGAGTTCTCTATGTCATTCTACATATCATTCTAAAGAAGCCATCCCTCCCTTTTCACATTTTCCCCTCCCATTGCCTCCAACACCATCTGTATAATACAAGTGCTGCCCTATAGATTGATCTGAACCACACCATTCTGTGTGTGCTGTCCAATCCACACTGATCACAACTGATACACATCAATTCCAATATGTTTCACAATCTGTCATACATATGCCATTTTACTAAACATCCAGAGTGAATGGAATAATAAATGCTAGTTTTTTCCTTAACATCGAGTACAGGATAACAACGACTGTTCTTCAGTTCCTCGCATTATGGCTGACATAAGACAGATAAATTAGTATTCCAAAGAGTGACAAGACACAGTGGGATTATTTTGGAGACCATACAACCATACATCAATAAACCTTTTGAATTACTATTAAACACAAAATTTTAGAAGCGAAGACTTTTTGGCTGCTTTGATGTTTACTCTTTTCTGACTTAATTGCCTTAGCACAATCATTCTAATGAAATGGACAAAGACTTTGTGAAACCAGTACCTTCATTAACACCAAAATGGCTACTATAACCAGGTTCCCTGTGTATTTTCCCTTAAAAACAACTGATAAATAATCAACTCCATAAAGTGAGAGCCTATTGACATCCACACTCACAAACTTACAGGATTTTTGTGTTGTTCATCCAAGAAATATTCACTGCACATCCCCTTTCCCTGCACCAAGCAGTATACTCTGCTAGAATACTGAAGTGCTGTGCTCATTTACCAATCCCCAAACAGTGTCACCAGCCCTACAGCACGCTCTTTTGTTCAGCTCCTTTTCAATTCAGTGCTATCTGAACAATTCACTAGGTGACACCTGAAGGGAAAATAGAGAAAAACGTCTTTGAGTTTTCATATTTCTTACATAATATAGAAATTAATGATCCTAAAAAATGTGTATTTTAATATATTAGATGTTAAAACACTTGAATCTATAATGACACACACAGAACCAGAATACAAAGTATTTCCAGTAGAAAGAAACGAGAGAGAGAAAAAGAGAGATTGGGAGGCAGAACACAAGGTTTTGCTGCTTTTAAATAAGCCAGTCAAACAGCTCAGCCTGAAAGGCTGTATTTGTCAGTGTGAGATAATCCTGCCCTCTCTTCCTTTCTCCTGCTTCTCCAGGGAAATGACTCACACCTGGTCACTGCCCTTGATATGATGTTTGATATTCTAAATTCCCATCAGCCCCACACAGCTAGAATGATGTCAGCACAGTTGACATTGTTAGATCCCTGCTCTGCTTAACATCAATTCCCTGTTGCTCAGGCATCAGATGAGTGTGGCAAAGGAGAGAAGGGAGGCATCATCTTCTTAGCAACCAAGCCCACATAGCTAGGATCCAAAAATGACATCTGGCACTTTGCTTTGGGAATTTTTAGCACTTCCCAAATTCCAGCCAGATTGGAATACTGATGCTCTGAGTTAGAAAGATATTACTAATTCTCTTCCCAGCAGGAATGTATATATACACACACACACACACACACACACACACACACACACACACATATATATAATATATAATATATATACTTTTACAACACTTCAGATCAATATGATGTTCACCAAAGCACGTTTTACCATAGCTCTCATCCCATTATTTCTTCAATTCTTCTGTGATATTGTTCATTGACTTTTTAGGAATAATCTTACTCCCCATTAAAAATGAGAAAGCTAAAAATGAGATGGTCTTATCATCCTTTGACTTCAAATCAAAGGTATTTATGATATAATCAAATTGGATGGAAAATAGAATTGATTAGGCTAATTATATCAACAGTCTTAAAATTATTCTACATAAAGTGTGGTAGTGTTTTTGTGTCTCACATGTGGTATCATATACATTTAGCAAAAATACAACACAATGAACTCAGACAATTGCAACCTATAGAGACATTCAGTCATATATTGATTACTTGGGGAATGGGAAGAGGAAGACTCTAGGATAGAGACCTAATAGGACATTTTGGCAAGTATTGAGCTACAGTGCAAGAACTGTGGTAGCACCATGTCACCATTCTAGAGTTGTCAGAATATCTAACAATGGAGATTGAATATCTACTTTCCAAAAGCAAAGTGATTGTGAGTGTCTTGATTACTTCTTGTGAATGGTCCCAATTACTTTATAGCTCTCTCTCTGCTCATCCAACTCAATTTGTTGTTGCTACCCAACAAATGTTTCTGGGTAGGATCTCTGCCTCCATGTCACTTAGGGACAAAGTAAATAACCAAACAACTACAGGACTACGTGATCAGTGCTCTCATAAGAAATAAACCCAGAGTGAGTGCCGAGAACAGGGATAACCAGAGCCCAACTGAGCCCAGAACCCAGATAAGAAGAAAAGTCCTCAGGGAGGGCTTCCTTGAGTTTTCAAAATTTTCCGTTGTATTTTAAATGATTTTCTTAAGTCCTGACACCTTATCCAAATACTACTTCCAAGATTTTTAACAAGCAGCTCCATTTAGTTCAGACAGTTCATTTGCTTCCTGACATGGTCAAGTTACCTTGAGCATCCACATCCTACAAAATGAGAAGGGAGGGAAAATGAGAAGAATTCAGAGAACTCTAACTCTCTTTTCAAATCTTCAGGCCTGAATGGGCACGGGCTGGGCACCTTGTAGTTCCCTCATCTCTCAGCAGATTACTTTAGAAGTCATTGCAGTGCTTCTTTACTTATCCCTCAGCTTCAAGAGACTGAAAGCTTTGAAAGTATAATGATTCTACCTTATTAACCCCATAGAATCTGCTAAGTATTCCCCCTCCCCTGCCCCAAGTCTGATCTAGGCCTTAGAACATAGAAGGTATTCAATAAATATGGTTATTGAATTTTTTTATGCTTCTACATCTCTTCCTGGTTTTACCCCTATATTTTAGAACAGTGTTTCCTGACCTTTTTCAAATACTAGCCTACAGAGACCCTTCTTCCACTTGACTTTTTGTAGCCCAGCTTTCCTTCTCAACATTTTATAGCATTTTTCCTATTAACTTTCAGTTATAGGAAAACATAAAAATATGGTTTTTTTGAACACTTGCACATTACTTGTTGGAATATATGATGTAGCCACTGTGGAGAACAGTATGGTGGTTTTTCAAGTAATTAAACACAGAATTACAATGTAATTCTCTCATTGCACTTCTGAAAAAAAACCCCAAATAACTGGAAGAACTAAGCAGATGTTTGTATATGCAAGCTCATAGAATTATTCACCATAGCCAAAAGATGGAAGCTCAAATGATCTACTGATGAATGAACAACATATGGTACATACAATGAAATATTACACAGCCTTAAAAAGGAAATTCTGATACATGCTACAACATGGATGAAACATAAGGACATTCTAAGTGAAATAAGCTAGCCACAAAAGGACAAATATTGTATAATTCCACTTATATGATCTACCTATAGTAGTCAAATTCATAGAGACAGGAAAATAAAAAGGTAGTTTCCAGAAGTTCAAGAGAGGAGGTAAGAAAGAGTGATTTGTTTGGAATGATGTAAGAATTCTAGAGATGGATGGTGATGGTGGTTGCAGAAAAATGTGAGTGTGCTTAATGTCACAGAACTATACACTTCATTCATATAGGTAAAATGGTAAATTTTAAATGTTGTATATGTGTTACCACAATAAGCTTTTTAAATGGTATATTTAAAACACTTGTAATCATTACTACTATAACTATGTATGGAATGATTAATGGGATGCTCGAATGCACAGTGTTCATTTGTCCAGAAATCACAGAAGGCACTTTCTCATCTTACAAAGTAGAGATTGTCAATAAATGTTCATTAGTCCCAGCCTCAGCCCCTACTCATCATTACTACCACCAGTATCTGTTGTCCAGATGGGTCCCTAATATTGTACACATTATGGAATTCTCCAGTCATTTCAAAATGGATCTCAACTTGATTTCTTTGTCATAAGCACAGACCCATACACTTTTCCATTCTCACTCTTGCCTTAAATTTTTAATAAAATGTGATTGATTAACATTTAAATGCAAACACAAAAGCCTTGATCGACCTGCACTTACACTGATCAATGCTTCCAAGAAATGCAAAGCTCTTGTCCCTTGAAAATGGAACATAGTTTTGGACTGACAGATTTTCATAGTGTGCCTAGCATTAGATTAACACTTTTCTCATGATGTATTTACATAGCACAGCACAGAATTTAACATGCCTCAGAAAGCCTATTCTTTTGCTCATTTTCCTTGCTGCCTTTCCAAGTAAAAAGTATACATTGTTTGTCTCTCACTCAGCCTCTATCCCTTCTTTCTCACCTTCATTTTAGGCTCTTAATTTAGAGTCATATTTTAATTTTTGGATAAGAAAATCAAATTGAGAAAGAATAATCTTGCTGGAAGTCAGCAGAGGGCAGAAACTGGCCAACAAAAAAGCATCTAGTTGTACAGCCAAAAAAAATTCTATGATCAACCCAGGAAAAATGACCAGAAATATGATTATCCTATGCCTAAACACGAAGTTGCGCATTTTATTAGCACCACGCTCTAACCAACTGAGCTAACCGGCCACCTTAAATTGCGCATTTTAATCTTCCGATGACACAATATATAATTGAGACAAGGCAATTTGGAGCTTATACTTTGTTTCTTCTTCATTGTAGTTTCAACCAACCATTTTAAAACTGCCCAGCACACAGTAGAATTTCAATTCTACTCTATAGCATCATCTTCTAAATCAGTGATACCAGTTTGCTGGAAAAAGTTGCTTAGTAGAGGGAAATGTAATCAATTTTCACTTATCTACAATACTTTCAGCATCACTGAGACCTAGCCCTGAAGGGTTAGAAAAGTTTCCCTGAAGAATTACTACCCACGTGAAAAAAATAGTCATTGTTATTATAATTAGGAGAGGGTAGAGAAGAGTTTGAGCTTTGTTCCAGGCATTGGAGAACTATTTAAAGGTTCTAAGTGGGCAGGGGATACGATCATATTTATATTTGTAAATATCTTCCATTTGGAGATGAAATTAGATTGAAGAAAAAAAGAATATTGTGAGATTAACAGGGTTTTTTGTTTATTTGGTTTTTTTTTGTTCTGTTTTTCTCAGTACAAGTGCTTCTTGAGTAAATTTTTGGAGGATAAAATTGGCCATGGAGAAGCCTAAAGGTTCACTGCATCCCATAACTAATCATGATCCATCTCTGACCATAAACAACTTCAAACCATAAATGACCCCAAACTAGACTAAACTTCCTCATACTCACTCTTGCACCTAAAGAATTGGGCCAGCTCCCAGAGCCGACCTTTTCTTCCTAGCTGTTTATGGGAATCCCTTCCTGTTTGTTCCATAAATACTTCAAATTCAAAGTGCTCCAAACCAATGGCCTTTTTCTGTCCCCTCTTTCTCCTAGACCACAGATATGCTTCCTATATTCTTTATTTCAGTAAATACCATTACCTTCTCTATCAGAGCCTTAAAGCTAAGAATCTTTGTTTTCCTAGATTTCCACACATGTATACACACTACTTCACCTACTATATCCTAAAATCCTTCTTTTCTGACCTCATTGACTGTGCCATAGTCCAGACTCTGTCATCTTTAATTTCAACTATTATAATAGTTGCAGGAGCTACCCGGCCTCACTGTGTTCAGTCTCCACTTGAAACCCCCTGCATCCACACTGCTGCTGCACTGAACTTGCCTATAGGCAAATCTGATCATGTACCTCTCTAGTTTAGAATCCTGCAATGACAAACCATCTGAAATTAAAATTCCTTCATACAGCTTTTTGTGGTTCTTGACCTCTTAGCCAAGCTGTCTGTTTAGTATCATCTCTTGTCACCTCCAACTTCAGTATGCCAGCCTTAATTACCATCTCTGATTGAGAAACTCAAAATGTCAAACTCCACTTCCAATGTCAATTTTCCTGTGCCTTATAAGGAATTGGCCACTCTTTTGCTCTGTGTTCCAAAAGCACTTGGAATATGCTAGACTCTAACATTATTACTATAGATTATAATTATTCATAAACATGTCTTCCCCCTACCCTCCAAATCCCAGGTCTTAACTCTGGTTCCATTGGATCCAGGATGAGTTTCATGTGCCTTCAAATAGCATGCATAATTCTGTGTGCAGATGTGGGTCCACACATGCAGGTAACTTTCATCAGCTCTCAAAAGGTGTCTATGACCTGAAAAAAAGTTAAATATCCACTACTGCCCTAAAACATGAGCTTTTTAAGGGCACTGAATATACTGTATGCTTTTTTGTATAATCAGTTTATTGAAGAGTCTGATCTCAGCAGGGCATAAACATGAAACAGTTTTATTTTTTTCTAATCCTTACTTTGAACTATGTTCTGTCAAATCTTCCTTTCCTGCTCTTTAATGACATCTCAGACAGACTTCATAGCTTTCTGCTCTCTTCCAGTTTTTAAAAAGACAAGTTCATTTGTTTGGTTCCTGATTCAAACAAACTGATCCTAAAAACACATCTTTGAAATAGTCAAAGATTTGAATATGGACTAGTATTAAAGAATATCATGAAGTTATTGCTATACTTAATATAATAAAACTGTGATTATATCTTTAAGTTCCTAAGCATTAAAGATATATGTAGCAGTGTTCTTAAATAAAACCTATGAGGTACTTGGATTTGATTTATAAGAATTCAGACAATATGTTGGTAATTATTGAAGTTGGAAAATAGGCATACAAGTATTCTTAATAGTATTCCATTTTTGTGTATACTTGCAATTTTTCCTAAAATAGTTTTTTCCTAAATTGAGTCCAATGCTATCTAAAACCTCATTCTCACATCCAGTGGTATGCTAGTAAATGTTTGCAAACCAGCTTTAGGGGGGAAAAAAGGGAAAAGCCCTGGTTTGTGCATTTGCCAATTTTCATAGAGTAAATACTACCATGGCCAATTCCAAGTTGCCAATGTGATATCACGGAATTCAGACTTGGGAAAAGATGCAAGGAGCACACTATTTAGATGGCATTTCCGCATACTGAAACAGTAAATGTAAACAGCATAAAATAAAATGCAGTAAAACAATTAAGAAGTGATGATTGAGTATTTATTGCCTTTGTTTTCCTAAACTTTATGTATTTAAGGGTATGTTAGTGTAACTTAATTTTTAATAATGGTTGATTCACAGGATTCCTAAAAATTTAACAGTCGTATCTCATGAGCTGAAATGAGCCAGCTTCGAAACACCTCTACAATAGCTTCCCCTTTCTCAACCACCTAATACAGAAGTTGAGATCCATTGCTCTTTCTTACCTGATCTGAACATCTCCTCTATTCTTTTTTCATTACTATGAACATACTCAGTTCTTTTTCAAGGAGGCATAACCAGCCAGAGAAAGAGAAAAGCAAATTACTGCCCTTCATCTACCACTCTTCCTTCCTATTACTCTGAATCCTTGATTCAGGAGTGCCCCTTGAAGGACATCCTGATTTGCTTGCAGCCTTCTTGAACCCTGTGTTGGTTTCAAAATGGTTATTCACATACCTACAGAATGTAATAAGTGTTTCCATCTCTCATAAAGTAATAGTTTAAGTTTTCATGTATTTTGAAGCAAGAGGATGAGAGAAACATTTTTATTCCTAATAAACGCTGTTAGAGTATTGAGGTCTTAAATTACGGAGTAGCACCCTCTTGGCTTAAGTTTACATACAACATATCCACTCATTATTTATAACCATTAGAACTTTTAAATAATCTAATCCATGTTGTTATTTACACTTGTCTTTTTCATATTCTAAATCCTGTGACTTCATGAAATTATAATGTGTATTTTCATATCCCAGTTGAGAAGACTAGATTTTTTTAAGCCAGTTTTCCCCAGAACAACATCATGCATTTAAGGTAGAAGAAACAGATGCACCAGAGTAATCTAGCACAGCACTTTATCATCACTAAAATAAATTTACTAAATAGTGTATACTGCAATTCTTACACTTTTTGGCCAACTTTTATTCAACCTAAAAAGTATAAATTGATGGATTTCCATGGTATGAATCAATTCTGAGATGGCATACATAAACCATTTGGCTTATGCAAGAGATGCCTTGTCTATGTACATAATAGACGATACTGTCATAGTCACAGTCTGACGATGCTGGAAGGAATATCTAGCTACAATCTCAACCCCAGAGATATTAAAATAGTTTCAAAGTACACAAGTACACACACACACACACACACACACACACACGAGCTACTTAGTAAAAGGAATACTAGCTAGAATGAGACCCATTCATATAAAGCTCAGTTAATACTCCTAATTCTATTAAGTATTATAATGCTCATTTTTCAGGAGAGGATACCAAAATTCAGAGTGCTTTTTGGTCTCTCAGCTAGGAAGTCAGAGAGTCTGGATGCAAATAAAACCTGTCTGACCCCAAAACCTGCACTCTTTGCCCGAAATCATGCAGTCTTCCAAACTGCTCTGCTGACTCTAATGACTTTTCCACCACAACCAGCACCATATTAAAAGACCACATTTAGGGGTGCCTGGGTGGCTCAGTCAGTTAAGCGTCCAGCTTTGGCTCAGGTCATGATCTCACGGTTCATGGGTTCCAGCCTGATGCTGGGCTCTGTGCTGACAGCTAGCTCAGAGCCTGGAGCCTGCTTCAGATTCTGTATCTCCTTCTTTCTCTGACCCTCTCCTGCTTGTGCTACCTCTGTCTCTCAAAAAAAAATTTTTTTAAAGCCCACATTTAAAACTTCATTAGTGCAAATCCAGGAAGAAGCAAGAATCAAGTCCTGATGCCCATTAGAGTAAGGAAAATCTTAAACTCTTCCATCCCCACCAGCTCTCTGACACTAATGTGAAACTGGAAGCAAAAATCAGTGATGTGTTGTGATGCTTGGTGTTCTTGCCTGTTACTATCACCCCCATGTCTGAAGAGGTCTATAAAATAACCCAAACAGTGCAGGTCAGGAGAAACTGTAGGTCTATTCCAGCCTCCAGCCTTCATCTCTTGTTTGCTGCTAAAGCTCTATTACCTAGAACAACACCTGGACCACCGTTAGAAGGATGGTGTTTACTGGATAGAAGCTACTTCAGATGAGTAAGATTTTGAACACAGTAAGCTGCCTTAGTGCAAGATCCAAGGTTTGTCTTGTGTTCTCACATACTGATTTAAGATGAGGGGAAAAAAGTCATTCACAGTAGAGAAGGCAATCATAAGCTCAACAAACGTGCTGCATTGCAGAAGTGCAGGTTAAGAGGTTGAACTGAAATAGTAAGAGTAAAAGTGGCTTTCCTTCTTGCAAATAAATGTTTCTTGCTTTTTATGACCTTTATACTGAAGATTATTTAAAATATTACTAAAGAATGCAGCTAGGCTGCTGTGAGATAGTCATTCATTTGTTGAGAATTCCCCAGAGGCTTCTAAACAAGTATGCACAATAATTTTATGTATTTATTTTTGATGGAGGCTTTCAAGGTTTGTGCCCTTGTCCTCAGCAATTTTTTAATGAGTGTATCTGTTACCTCTGAAGGAGACAATTGCTACAACTGCTTGCGATGGTTCCTCATTGACATTCAGGAAGGATCTCAGAGTCATCGAGCTTAAGAGAGAATCTGTACAGCCTGTCTGTTGGGAAATAAATGGCCCTGAGTGAGTGCCAGGTTGTCAGCAGTTCTGCCACAGACGGTGGTGGTGAAATCAAGGAAATCATACAACATATCTGGAAATTGAAGGACTCAAAAAAAAAAAAAAGAAGGAATTGTCATGAAAGTGCTAATAATAGTGCCAAATTAATACATCTGCTATCATTTTTACCTTCTTTTTCTTAATTGTTTTAAAATGTTTTTCTTAAATATTTTTGAGAGACAATGAGAAAGAGTGGGAGAGGGGCAAAGAGACAGGGAGACGGGATCCAAAGCAGGGGAGAGGGGGAGACAGGATCCAAAGTGTCTCTGCACCGACAGAAGACAGCCCAATGCGGGGCTCCAACTAATGAACTCCAAGATCATGACCTGAGCAAAGGTCAAATGGTTAACCAACTGAGCCACCCAGATGCCCCTATTTCCTTTAATTTTTAAATCAGAGACTAAAATGGTAACTTAGACTAACATTCCAAGTAAAGGGATGCTGGGCTCTTACTCACATTTGTGCCAGAAACTCTGCACAGAGCCGCAGGTAAGCACCCATCTTTCAGGATGGCCATGATGTCACTAAAGAAATGATAATCATAGTGGGTACTCTATTTCAAGATAATCTCACCTATCAGGAGTACATTAGCCTTTTTTTTTTAACCCTACCTGGAATAGGGTTGGTATATATAGGGGGAAATGGAATGGCCAAAGTCATTGTCACTAAATACTGTGAGCCAGAGCACTCTTTCATTCTATCATTCCAACCAGAAGTTAATCACTCTCAGTTGTACTTTGTGTATAATTCTAACAATTTGTCTATCATTTACAAGACCACAGTATGCACAGTATGCTATAAGCAACATGTTTTTATTAGCGAGAAGACCTTCCTGATCATATAGTACATTGATAGTGGTGAGAAAAGATATGTGCATAGTGCTCACAAAATGAAAGACAATTAAGAGTGGATACAAACTCAAATATCATAGCAATCTAGAAAAAGTAATGTAGAAATGAGTGCCTGGTATACCCTGATGACCCTGGAGGGCATCATTGCTCTGCAGAATAATTGTTGATGTGCACAGTGAGGACCTTGAGTCATCAAAAAAAGGTTAAATAATGTTCAACCTTTTTTAATTAAGGCAGCAAAATGTACAATTCATTTTAGAAATATTTCCTTAGTAAGTGCCTTAAATTTTAAATAAAACCTTAAGCAGATAAACCTGTTACCTAAAAGGACTTATTTCTGAATAGTTCTGATTCCCTGAAGCTTTCACAAATCCTGCATTTATTCTTTAACTTTCCTTACCCCATTCTCAGAGCTGAAAACTATCTGTGCCTTTCTAAGTATCTGAAACTAGGTCTTTTTCTTCTTGATTTACCTTTTAGCTAAGTGATCTTACTACTACCATCACCCCTAATCTTAAAGTCTATCCCAGAGATCACAGTGCTTCTGGCCACCAAAGCCTCAAGGTATGTAGCTAACACCTACCTAGTACTTAGACTTCATCGCTGCATCAGTGAGATCACTGCACTGGAAGTTACTAGGGATATGAAGCAGGGTACAGGGATGGATTAGTGAAGGAGAAACCAGAAGAACACAATTATTCTTGATTACAGCCTGCTATAGGCTGAACTTTTATCCCCCATCCCCCAACTCATATGAAAAAACCCCACTCCGACTGGGATGGTATAGAGATGGGCTTTTTGGGAGATAATTAGGTTTAGATGAAGTCATGAGGGTGGAGTCCCCCGATGAGATTCATGTGCTTATTAGAGACCAGAGTGCTTGCTCCTCTCCCCCCCATCCCACCTTCCCCGCCCTGTTGAGGTTACAGCAAGAAGGCAGCCATCTACAAGACCAGAAGAGAGTTCTCACCAGAACCCAGCCACGCTGGCACCCTAATCTCAGAATTCCCAGCCACTGAAACCGTAATCTATTTACGGTTTTAGTTACCTAATTACCTAATCTATGATATTTGGTTTGAAGGAACTGCTTCAAACCAGACTAAAATTTCAATGATTTTACCTTTACCTAATCTATGATATTTGTTATGGTCTGAGCAGTTACCTAATCTATGATATTTTTAGTTACCTAATCTATGATATTTGTTATGGTCTGAGCAGACCAAGAAATAATCATTCCCCACCACCACATGCAGCAGATTTTGTTCACTGTTTGCGCTTATGCTTTTAGGAAAGAGTTTCAAGCTTTCACCTTTCCAAGTGTAGGATAGCATGGGAAAGAAACAATCTCCCAAGGGATGGAGCAGGACCAAGGAGTGAATGATGAAGCTCATCATTTCATAGGTATTTTCATCAACTCCTTGTTCCATGAGGCTTCTGTTCTACCCTCATATTCCCCTGTGGACACCAACTCTAGCAATCTGGGACTCTGCAGTAAAGGAACTGGTAATAATGGCTTTGATCTTAGGAGAAGGGAAAGAGCAAAATTTAAATCACAGAGACAAATAGCATAACTGGTAATAAGGCAGATTTCCACTATAGATAACAGTTTTTTCAAATATGATAAAATAATCAAAAGATTCCTGAAAGGGGTTTCTTACCTTTAAAATTAAAAATAAACCTAACATTTGAGTTGCTCACTGAAAAGAAACCAATGTGGGATCCATTCTGAGACTCCTCTAAAGTGGAGAGGAGAGAAGGCTTGAAGGGCCACAGGGAAAAGCTGTGTTCAGGTCAGAACTGAATGTTAGGGTGCCCTCATTTCAATTGGATTTCCTGGAGGTCCCAAGGTTTTTGAATGCTGGTTCCCCCAAATATCCTAAATATTACCAAGACAACCTGTTAACAAAAAAAAAAAAAATCTCACTGTTGTAAGGGAGAAAACTGCCTTGGCAGTCTTAGTAGCATTTCAGAGGGCAAAGAGAGAAGCTAGGATATTCATTGAGATTTTAGTCTGGTTTGAAGCAGTTCCTTCAGTGAAGAAGTTTGGTTACAATTGGATAAGAATCATCATATGGTGGTTTAGGATGTTGGTAGACACAGCAAAACAGGTATTTTGAAGCGAGGAGTTCTGAAGTCTTGGGGTGTAAATGGTCTTTGATATTTTCTGATAAAGAGTCGATGGGTCTTTGAGGAAGTTTCTGGAATGAACAATAAAGTTATATGTAACTTTTGTCTTCCAGGACATGAACATCCTAATGAAGAGTAGAAATTGCTATGACAAAACATGTCACTTTGGCATGAGGATTATTTTGAACTCTGAAGGCAATGGAGAAGCAGATTTAAAAACAAAAGCCCCCTTTCCTGCCCCTATTTGTCTAAAATTAATATATAATTTGTATTACTCTCCCCTCTCTAACAGGAAAGACAGGAAGTCAGTCATCAGACAACCCTAGACTCATAGTGCAGAGATGGCATCAGAGGAATCTACATAACTAGCCTTTATCTTTCATAAGCTTCCTCACATATTTACCTTCCTACAATTTACTTCCCCTAGAACCTTAAGGATCTTTGTGTTGTCACTTCTCTAAAAATTAGTTGTTTGTGTCTTTTGTTGGGGGTGGGGTGATAAGATGCTACCTAGGCCCAAGTTCTAACCACCCCTTTGAGTTACTCATCTGAGTGTTCCCATTTGTAAGTGAAATGCACATATAAAAACAAATTTTTGTTTTCTCCTGTTGGTCTAATTTGCAGGGCCCCAGCTGGAGAACCTAGTAGGGCAGAGGGAAAAAAAATTTCTTCCCTTACTCAGGAATAATGTTATATTGATGACACAAACAAAGAGTAAAGTCAGGTCATTGTAGAAGAAAGCTTTGTGGGTAGTTTCCATGTGTACTTCATGATGCCTCTAATTGTATTCAGTTGTATACATGATGGTTTCCCACCAAATAAATTGTAAGCTCTTTCAGAACAGAGATTATACTGCCCTTCAAATATTGCCCATGGTCTTTTCTATCCTCCATATTGTTTCAGCTTCAAAATCATCATCTCTAAGACATGTATACCTTCTAGAAGTTTCTGTAATTCTCAACCCTTCTGGTAAGCAAAAAAAGCTACTAAACAAGATAATGAGAAACACTGGTTGTGAGTTTTTCCTAAAAGAAAAACTAAAATCATCTTGGATTCCCTGAGCATGTTCAATGTAATTCATTCGAGAGCACATGTTTTGAGCTAATTTTAACATGGATTGATTGTTAAGACTTCTCAATTGTTTGCAAAACAGTGCTAACATAAGATAGCTTGGGTATGTAAAAGTGTATTGTATTTTTTCCACAGCAGTGCTAAATGTTTAAGAATCACAATTGTAAAAATTCCATTTCAGTGTGTCTATATTTTTATTACACCAGTTTGTCATCAGCAAAACACTGTGAAGTTTCCTGAGGAGAGAAGAGTTCCTTTGCATTTGAAATGCCTAGGAAATATTTGTAATTATAATTGTTACTTCAGATCCTCTGGTAGTCACTGGTGCCCCATTGATGACCTTCCCTATGAACCTGCTTTTAGAGCTTGTAAAATGCTTCTCTTTTAAGAATGATGTTGCTTTCTTTTCTCACTTTCATGTATCACTTCATCAAATTTATAAGAAAGGAAATTTGAGGTAAATTATAAGTTGATAGGAGGTTTCTAGAGATACCACCCTTGAAGCTACAACAAGAATGGTCCAAGAAAACAATGTTGGATCTTTCTACTGCCATATTTACCCCCACCCAGCAGTATGCCAGGCATGCTCAATTACTCCTTAAGCCTGTTTTCACATTCCAGATTTTAAAGTGAGACTCTCGGGTAACTGTGCTGCAGAGGATGTGAACTTCTACCTCACATCCTTCAATAACTCTTCATTTGCTTAAGAAATGTGTTTAGGTGTTGTGTCTGGGAGTCTCAGGCAGATTGTAAGTGAACTTTAACACTGTTTTCTCCACAGTTGTCAAGTGATGAATTCTGGAGTATCCTGAAGGCAGTGGAATGGTATTATATGGGATTGTATAAGTCCAAATTGATGAAAACATGCCCCTGGCACTTACATTTTACAATTTGTTTTCAGATCATGATCTGCACCTTTATAAGTGTTAGAAGAAAAAGGCTGAGAAATGCTGCCTCAAGAGATATGGGAGACAAGGTGAGCAGTGCCTTTATCCAGCTATTAAAATCTTGAGTGGTTTAACTATAGTTTGGAAGATAAATTCCTACTGTTGTATTTCCCAAAATGTGGTAGATTGTAACCAATAAATGTGTGAAAAGGGCACCTTCATTGCATAACTTTGTAAAAGGTGAATTAAACACAGTTAAGTAGATTTCTCTACTGGATTGCTAGAGCCTTTAATATGTTCTGAGAGGGATATTCTACGCAAGGTTTTCCCAGTAATATGCAAATAAAAAACTTTTTCACAGAATATTCCTTAAAACTAATGTTTAAAGAAAAACCATTGGTAAACACAGGGATAAAGAATCAATCAGTTAACAAATGATTCCAAGTAATTCTTCCATTTTTTATCAAAAGCAGATGAAATTAGTCTTTTACTAATTAGTCCTATAACTTTGGCAAGAGCTATCTAGATAAATATAGTGCTTTATATACCTGTCCCTCACCATTTGCTGTGGTGAGGAGGGAAAAAGTATGTTTGTTAGATGGCCTAAAACACATGCCTACCCCTGATGTTCCCACCTCTGGGAAGCTGGGAAAGGCAACGGGTCAGCTTCACCTGTATGGTCTAAGTGAAAAACCATTGGTTACTACATTGGCATAACACCAACTACTTTATATGATCATCAGGATGAAATGAAAGAGTGTATTTAAAGGACTTCAGCACAATGCCACACTCACAGGAAGTGGTAAGTGGTGATGGTTATCATAACATCCACAGCATCGCAGCCTTTGAGCATGTCATCTTTAGGCTTCTAATCTAGAGCAACTGCCTCCTCACTGACCTATCCCTAACCACATCTGCTAATTCTTCAAACTACCTTTCAAATTTCAACTCTTCTAAATTACCTTTCAAAAATGCTTTTCTGAGCATGCCACTTGCCTACTCTCTGTATAATAAAGTTCAAATACTTGCACACAGGCAAGTCTCTTGGTCTGGTAAGAGTCTACCTTTCCAAGTTTACCTTCCACCATTTTCTTGGTTCCATGGTCTCTACATTTCAGCCCTACTGCACCTTTTACCCCTGAAGACACCATACGTAATCATCCATCTGTTTAATCACATCGTAATGCTCAAAATGAGATCTGCTTCCCCTGACTCCAACTGCAAAAAGTGTTCAAAGTCAACTCATTTACTATCTATCCTTGAGATAACCCAGTCAAACTGAATCACTTTCCCCTCTCCTCTCATATACTTTTTACCTCTATTACAGCACTCCTCACACATCCTCATATAGCAATTACCTGTGCAAGTGTATTTTCATGAGTTACTCAGGACCGGCTGATGTAGGTGATAGAAAACTAATTGGAACTAGCTTGGGTAAAAATATGGAGAATAAATTGGAAATATCCTGAGTTACTCATGTAATTCATTGAATACATAAATAATCAAACTTAAGAAGACCAGAGATATATCTAGACTTCTGAAAAAAAAATTGCAACTACAGACAAGAATGTCCCAAAATTTTGTTCCAAAGACAAACCTACATCATGCTTTTCTCTGTGGGATTTTCTTTTCTTTGTGAGATGTATGGAAGTAAAATTTACATATGACAAAATACACCCTTTTTACTATACAGTTGTAGGAGTTGTGACAAACACATACCGCTCTTTAACCACCATTAGGAACAAAATATTAAATAGTTTTCTGACTTTCCAAAACCTCCCCTCAAGCCATTATATTCAAACTCTCCCTGCAACCTCAGCACCAGGCAAACACGGATTGTGTTTTCTGCCCCTACAGTTTTGTCTTTTCTAGAATGTCCTATGAAACCATACAGTATGCAGTCTTTTAGGTCTGACTTAATGGTCTTGGATATTTCATACCCAAGCATATTTCAATATGCTAGGTCTGAGCATAATGGTCTTGGATATTTATCCATGATGTTGCATTCATCAGTAGTTTCTTAATCTTGCCTTATTAACTAGGACCTCCAGAATGATGTCAGACAGGAATGGTATGAGTGGACATCATTGGTTCTCCACTCCTTCCCCCCATCTTAGGGGAAGAGCATTAATTTACTATTAAAGATGACATTAGTTGTACATTTTCTGGTATATGCCCATCACAGCTTGATTAAGTGTCCTATTCTTAGTTTGCTGAGAATTTTTGTTGTCTTATGTCATGTATAGGTATTGAATTTTATAGTTTTATAAATTGTTAATATATAGTTTTTTTCTCATTAGTCTGCTGATATTATGAATTATACAAATTCATTTTCAAATGTTGAACCAGCCTTGCATTTACAGAATAAACTCCAATTAGTCAGAATGTATTATTCCTTTTAATATATTGGATTCAATTTTCTAATATTTTGATGATTTTAGCATCTGTTCATGAAGAATGTTTTTAGTTTATTTGTAATATTTTGTCTGGTTTTGGTATTATGGTAAAATGAGTTAATAAGCATTCCCTCTATTTTCTGGAAGAGCATGTGTAGATTTGGTATTCTTTCTTTCCTAGAAGTTTAGTAAGTACTACATTTTAGTAGATAGATTATTGGGGTTATTTATTCTTGCAGGAGTTTTGCTAGACTATCAAGACAAAGACTAGGTCATTCAGTTATTGATTATAGGGACATAGAGCTGTTTGTAATAATCCCTTATCCTTTTAATGCCTATAAAATAGTGACTTTCCTCTTTCATTGCAGGTATTAGTCATTTTTTCCCCCTTCTCTTTTCCCCTCCCCTGGGCTCAGTTTGGGTTTATCAGTTATATTGATCTTTTCAAAGTACCAGCTTTTCATTTCATTGATTCTCTTTGATTTCTACTCTTTATTTTTCCCCTTCATTCTGTTTGTTTTCAGGTTTAGCTTTTCTTTTCCTAGATTCTTAAGGCTTAGATCATGGATTTAAGACCTTTCTTCTTTTCTAATATATGCATTTAATTCTATGAGTTGCGAATATAATATTGCTCTAGATGCATCCCATAAATTTTAATGTGTTGCATTCCTACTTTTGTTTAATCCAAAATATCTTCTGATTTCCTTTGTAACCTTTAACCTAAGGATTATTTAGCAGTGGTGTTTACTTTCTAAAATATTCATGGATTTTTCAGATATCTTCCTGTTATGGATTTGAAACCTAGTTCCATTATGGTAAAAGAATGTACTCTATAATTTCAGTCTTTAAATTTCTTTGGGTTTAATAGCCTAGAACATAGTCTACTTTGATCAATGTTTCATATGCATTAAAACAGTATGTATATTCTTCTGCTATTTGGTAGACAGTTCTATAAATGTCAACTAGTTCAAATTAGTTTATAGTGTTCATGTCTTCTATATCTTTACTGATTTGTTTTTCTCTCAATTACTGAGGGTGTTGAATTCTCTAGCTATAATTGTAGATTTTCTATATTTGCTTCCAGTTCTAACAACTTACGCTTTATATAAATTGAAATGTATTAGGTACATATGTATTTAGAATTGTTATGACTTCTTGGGGACTGAATTATTTATCATTATGTCACATGCAGGAGTAGGTTTTAGAATCCATCGTGATTTCCTCACTCAGAGGTCATGAGCAATGCCAGACTCGGTTTCACATTTTGGCCCCCATTGCCAAAGAAGGACTCTCTCAAAACTGACTCAAATTGCCCACAGTTTAAGTTAGGCACTCAACCCTGGAGCAGAGTCTGTAAGAATATGGCCTCTATCCTATAAATTCCATGGTTAGAATGAGACAAGGAAGAGTTCATGGGAAGACGGATGCTCAGAAGATAGTAGCAAAAGTATTCACCACACATTTCAAAATAAAAAATGCTGAAGTCACAATACTGGTCATATTGGTCATGTTCATCTTAAAGGATCTAGCAAAATGTCCATCAAGGAAGGTTTGGCCAATGCCTTTGTTTTGAGTGCTTGCTTCTCTTTCTGCCCAACCCTTCCTCCTTCCCTTCCCCAACACATGTCAATGCTAAGAATAGGTCTTACTATACTTCCCGCACACTAACCTCCATCTCCAACTACTTTCCAAGAACCAGACCTGCAATACAACCTCTTTAAGAATCTAATAAAAGATCTAACTCTGCATAGAATAACATTCAACTTTATATCAATTTAGGACATTCACAACACTGATTCTCACCATGTACCCTAAAAGAACACTTTAAATCTCTCATTTTGCAGAATCTTAAGCTCAGAGATATTTGTAATTTGCCTAAATGTCATATGATGACAACAAGGAAAAACTAGAACTAAATCCTTGTTTTCTAGTCATATAGTCATTTATATTTTCCACCATCTTGAAAAACTGAGCACTTGCCTGTTTCTATATTTTTACTCAAATTAATAACCTAATAATTATGGAAAACTTATGTTCCAGATACTATGCTTAATGTTTGCCCTGTATTATCTCATTTAATCCTCATGAAAAAACTTGTGAAGTAGATACAATTATCCTTATCTTGCAAATGAAGGAAATGAAGCCTTTCCAGAATCATTTTCTAGAGGTAAGAGCCAACACTTGGATCCAGTTGTCCTCTATAGAGCCAGTTCTGAACAGCAATACTATATAAACAAAAGCATTTCCAAAGTATATATAATACATATTATTGATTTTTCCACATATTAAAAATATATACAACAGAAAGCCTACACAAAAATCTGAAACCATGAACCCATTCCAAATGGTTGGTTTATTAACTCAGCAAATAACTGTTGAATGTTTATGTGCCATGAGCCTCAATTAACAATGACCAAGAAAGATACAATCTCTGCCTATATGGAATTTAAGTCTAACAGGGATACAGACATTACTATAAATATAAATTTAGTTTAATTCATGTTGTTTCATTTTTATGTCAAATCATGGTTAAAAAAAAAACAGTTATCATAATGCTATAATGGCACTTAACAGGGAGACCTAAAGTAGAATTAGAAGGGGAGGGGGTAACTTTCCTGAAGGGTAATATTCAAGCTGAGAACTAAGAATGCATATAGGTGAAATGAGATGGGGAAATGTATCTGGCAGGTGAAAGGAAATAGAGATGGAAGAGACAGGTCTCTATTTCAGTGGAAGGTAACCAGGGTTGTACCAGGGTTCTGAATGACTTTGACTATTCAGGGCCCCATCTGTTCTGTTTTGAGGATGTTTTATTTGTACCATGTTTTTACAATGTTTGTTCTCTCAGTTCTATAATTACTCGTTCTGATGAATAGAAATGAAATATTGTTAGTTCTCTTTTTCTTTCTGATAAAAGCACTCATCTCTGTAGAAGGACTTGAAGAAAATACTGAAAGCAGTCTTTATCCCACTCTATCACCTAACTCACTAATACACACAGCTATATTATGCCTCCCACTCAGCCTCTTCATTCATTTAAGTAATGATTACCCTCTACGGTCCTCATTTGGAAAGGCAAATCATAGGAGTGAATGAAGTCTCTAACCCTTGTGCTTTCCTTAGGACCCCAATGAACAGGTATCAGTAACCTGTCCCCTGCTTTGGAAAGGTTGTGGACTCCTGATGTAGCCCAAGACTCAGGACCTGGTTTCCCCCTCGCTGTGACTGAATGCTTCACTTAGGTCTTTGGTACATTGTCGTGTCCCTCAGAAAAGTGCAGAATAGGTGTTCAAGCTATCGACAAGGGTATTCTCCATTCCTCTGAAGAACTGCCAGGCATTCCCAGAGCCAGCCAAGTGACCTTCAGATCAAAGAATGGAGTTACCCAGTCCCACAAATAAATGGCTGAGAAGGGCCATTTATTTGTATTGCGTGATCCTATGGTCTAAATGTAATATGACCTCAGAAACTGGGAAAAGACAAGACATTGACAAGAATGTGGGGGAAAAAGGATTCTGCAGAGATCTTTAGATGCTAAGAAAATTTTCATAGGCCACAATTTCCTCAACTGTAAAACAAGGTAATGGGACTAGATGGCCTCAAAGAGGTCTTCCAGATAGGCTAACCAGCTTTTCCCAGTTTGCCTGAAGTGGTCCTGACCTTAAAGCTGAAAGCCTTACATCCTAGAGATCCCCTCAGTTCCTGGCCGCATAAGATAGGTGGTCACCCAACTTTCTCTGCTGGTCTGTGAGGATGTCCTAACTCCTCACTTGATATATACATTTAAAGCAATTTTTTATTAAGTTTTTTATTTATGTTGAGAGAAAGAGAGCATGATCAGGGAAGGGGTGGGGAGAGAGAGAGAATCCCAAGCAGGCTCTGTACCATCACCACAGAGCCTGATGCAGGGCTCAAACTCATGAATCATGAGATCATAACCCAAGCCACAACCAAGAGTCCCATGCTTAACCAACTGAGCCACCCAGGCACCCGGATACACACATTTCAATTTACTGTTTGGTTTAAACGATAATTTCTACTTCATGATGTTTAATTTCAACAGAAATACAAACATTTTTGTCTTCTTTCTTACATGGGCTTTAGTTTTTTTATATTATTCATTCAGTGTTTGGTAATTTAGGCAAACGAGTGCTAACAAAGTCAAAAGCTGATGTTTTATTTTTGCCTTGTGAAATTCCTGGATACACCACACTATGTGTTTGATTCTGAGTGTGGCACAGCATCTTCTAGAAGTGGCAAAGCAAAGTGACATGATGAAATCAGCAATCATCTCAAGAGATGCTCTCCCAGCATCATTTATCTGACAGAGCAAAGCACTTAACTAAATCTAAAACTAAGGGTCACAGGTATTTGTAACTGCTACAAAAATTATTGCTGTTCTTTAATATTAACATTGATATGTTTCTGTGACTCTTCCAAATGCAGTCTTATTCTCCACTCAGAAAGGAAGCAATGACCTCATCCTTAGCTACTATTCTGAAATCAGTCATAGCAACTAAAACCCTTGTTTTCTTCACAAAAGAGAAATCAGATGACCTTTGCTCTGACCTTTGACTTGATATTTACAAAAGCTAATTATAGGGCGGGCAAGTGTTCTTTATCATTCAGGGACATTTGGTTAAGGTCTAGTCTTTATAAAAAGAAGAGTCAGGGTACTGTTTAAAGCTGGATATGCTATGAGGAAATCTAGAGAGAAATAGTTAATTTTGTATTTTGGCCATCAACATTGATTTTCTGAAAACCAATCAAGGAGAACATAGAGGCGATAGAAGTCAGTCTTTAAAATCAGTGTTTTGACTAACAAAACAGAATCAGTCATCCGGTGGTCTAGTGGTTAGAGGTCATAGAGATACTCAGTCTGACAGCTTGAGCATTAAACCTCTCATTTTCCACCACTACATCCTCTGCTACTGCATCAGCAAGAAAAGAACTGCATTACTTAAACTCTAAAGGTTACTTGGCTAATAAAGAGAAGAATGCCCTGAAGATTGAGTGCAGTCATATATCCCCATAGCACACATATCTTATTTACCTTTAATACAATCTTTATGCTCTTAAAAATGATTTTTAAAGGTTAAAAATTCAGAAGAGAGAGAGAGAAAAAAAGCATTTGGTAATTCAAACAATAATGGAGGCGCACAGCACTCCTTCCTCCCCAGGCTTCCCCTGGCAATCTTTCTCAGGGTAAAAGTAGAGGTCTGATTCCTTTTGTTCATTCCAGCCACCGCCCTTTAGCAATCTGAGTCTGAGCAAGACTGCCACGCCCAGCCATGGGACAAAGGCAGAAATAGGGGAACTCTGGACACCGAGACAACTGACTTTTTTTAAACAGGTGTAATATATTGGTTCCAATGACATGAAGGTGCAAATCAGTTGCTAGCTCTGCAAATGAACAATTAAAACGGGAGGGGGGTGCTTAAAATATATGTATGTTCTAAAATGCTATCTGATCAAAGTATTCTTTTCCTAGAAAGAAAGGGATGTGGCCAAAGGGTTCTCATTTTCAGAAAAAGGGTGAATGCTGCCCCCTTTTGACTGTTCAGAGGTATAATTCCATACAGCCTTAAACGTGAAACATAATGCAATGGATAGACTGTGGGAATAAAGATCCTATTTTCGTCATAAGAATCTGATTACATCTTAGAAGCTGGAAAGCTGAAAGAGCTCAAAGCTCATATAGGAAGACTCTTAATGTGACTTTTCTAGCTTCCTGGGATATGGATCATCCTTCATGCAGCCTCCTACCTCATTTTAGTTGTGCCTATTTTATAGACTCAATTCTGCCTGTAATAATTACTTGAGTTTAGTACTCCATTTCTCCCACTGGTTACAGGTTCCTTGTGAGCCTAAGTACCTACAAAGACTTGTGCATAGTGGGTGCTCAAAAAGTAGGTTTATTGAAAGCAAATGTCTATTTGAGGTCAAGATCACAATCTAGCTTTGAATGGTTCTCTCTGAGCAAAGAGAATGAGTCCATTTGTGCCTTAAGGTCAGGATATTCATATACGTGGCATCATAATTGAATCCAGGAACTCTAAATTTTGAGCATGCATTCTCAACAAATGTTATGCTTATTTGGACATTATATGGATCTACTACTGAACGGTTAGGTTATATACATTCAAATATATGCACAGAAAGATGAAGATGAAAAACTTAGTCCTACTACACACAGTCATAACATGGAGTGAAAGAAATTAGACCCAGAAGAATACATTCCATTGGTTTAAAGTTCAAAAACAGACAAAACTAATGTATAGCTTTAGGAGTCAGTATTGTGATTACCTGTGTGGGGGGGGATACTAACTAGAGGGAAGAACAGGGGTGACTTCTAGGATACGACTATGGTTTTATTTCTTTATCTTGATGCTGGTTAGGCAAATGTGCTTAGTTTGTAAAAATCCAGTAAGCTATACACTTATGACATGTGTACTTATATGTATATTATACCTCATTAGAAGTATTTTTAATTTTCTCAAATTCCAAGAGACTGACTTGCATATTTCCTAGAGCCCATGCCTGTCCCCACAATTAGGGATACCTCTCCTTTAATTAACAAAACTAATCAAACTCTTTCAGCTACTGGTCAGATAAGAATATCCCTTCCATATCAAAAACAAACAAACAAAAACAAACCCACACATCTCTAACAGAAAAGCCTTTGCATTAGCTTCCAGATGTTATAGCAGCTGTAGGGTACAAAAGGTTTATTTCTGCCCCTCTCAGGTCCCTAAGATACTATTGCCAACTTGGGAAAGTCATTTCATGCATGTTAGCCTATCTTCAAGGGCAGAGGAGAACACTTTCATAATAAAGAACTTCAAGTTTCCTCTAACAGCCTCAGATTACTCATTTGTAAAATGGGAAGTAGACTTTAGTTTTGTGGGAAGGATTTGCTGCATTAGAATACACAGAGGACAAGACCTAGTAACTTGATGACTCTAACAAATTTAAGAAATATCCTAAATTAGAAAGAAGGTCCTTCTCTTAGAGTCTGAGGACCCAAATCCCAGACCTGGTTCTGCCAGCCATTGTAGTGAAATCACATCACTAAGTCTTAATTACTTCAACTGTAAAATGACCAGATAGCCTTTAAGTCACAAAGGTAAACACTTAGATGTGAATAAAGACTAAAAGAACAATACAAAGCTCTACCAGCCAGTGAGCAGAGGTTCTATTTATCCCTGCTGCATGATTAGAATTTTATGACTTGCTGGCCAGTTGCTTTCTTGGCCTTTCACTTTATTACTACAATTTCCTGTGATAGTATAATTTCCTGTTTTCTCCCCTGCTTTCCTTTCACCTTGCTTAACCACATTGTGTTGTTGGACTGTAAAGTTTTAAAGGAAAGGACTCTGAGGAGACTTTAAGCCCTTTGTTAAAGGCTGGTTAGCTCTGCTAACAGGATGTGTCCTCTGACACACTAAAGGAAAATTATGGAAGAGCAAACAAAAATGGTTTGGCCTCTGTTAAAAGGTATAAGGATATTTTAAAAGGAAGGATGTTATTAAATTTGCAGAAGCAAAGTGAAACAATACAAACTAATTGCTATAAAAAATAAACTGGAGATGATGCTATTCAAGAAAAATCTGGAGTATTTTAAGCACAAGAAAGGCCAGCTTGAAAAACAGGAGCTTAGACCTCAAGTAGAAGTCTGCTTTTGGAGACGAATCAAGTCCTCAAAGCAAGGAAGAACACTGCTCAAGGCAGATGAGCACAGCTCCAGAAAAAAATATATTGATGCCCAAATATAAATACTTAATAATAATGTTAGGATATGAAAAGATATAAAGGGGTCGGAAGATATATAAAGATGCTGTGCTCTATTCAAGACTCTGGAATAACTGAATAGAACCAAAGAATAAACAAAGGACTATGGAATTGTTGATATGCAGCCTTTCATATTTATCTCATTAATATTCTTGACACATGAGTTGAGTAAAAGATTAGACTATATTAAGGACAGTGTGATGGATGAATAGAATTACAAATAACATAAGGAAATGGAAAATTAGAGTAAGCTTTCAAAGACAATAAAAGTAACAGAATCAATGCAAGGTAAGTATCCCCCGTAGGAAAGAAATAGATAACAAACAAACAAAAAGCAGATATTTTCACTGGCTGGCTGAGAGGCCAAAGCAAATGCCAGAACTGTCCATGAGAAAGGTCAGGGTTGTGATGAGTGAGGTCGCCTCCCAGTTGGAGGGTAGTTGTTTTAAGCTCACTTTAAAGAATACACTAGTTGAAAACTACCTAGATTCAGAAGCATAAATTCCTTTAATAAATGATTTCTTCAGTAATGGACTTTGTTATGCAAGGCAAGCTTTTCCTGGATGGTGGGATAAGCTTATCTACTCCTAAAAAGCTATATACTCCATGAGAATATATGTGGAAAACATTAGCAAGGGCTTTGTATGTTCTGAATGCAGAAGAACTCTATTAACTGAACTATATCCTACACAAGTGCTTCTCAAATTATCCTGTAAATATGAACTACATGGGGTTCTTGTTAAAATACAGATTCTGATTCACCAAGTCTGGGACTGAGATTCAGAATATATATATATATATATAAAGATAATGTTTATTTATTTTTTTTTTTTGAGAGAGAGAGAGAGAAAGTGAGACACTGAGTGCAAGCAATGCAAGAGGGGAGAGGCAGAGAGAGAGAGGAAGACACAGAATCTGAAGCAGGCTCCAGGCTCTGAGCTGTCAGCACAGAGCCCGACATGACTCGAATTCAAAAACCACGAGATCATGACCTGAGCCAAAGTAGGACATTTAACTGACTGAACTACCCAGGCACCCCAGAGATTCAGCATTTCTTTTCATATTTATTGTAGGGAGAGCACAGGCAGGGGAGGGGCAGAAAGAGGGGGACAGAGCCTCTGCATTGACAATCTGACAGCAGCAAGCCTGTCATGGGGCTTGAACCCACAAACCACAAGATCACAACCTGAGTCAAAGTTGGAAGCTCAACTGACTGAGCTACCCAGACACCTGAGATTCAGCATTTCTAAGAAGCTCCTGGGGGATGCCCATACCTGGATAATGATCTGTGGGTCACCTTTAGTATCAAAGTAAACAAGCTTTTAATTTTTTTTAAAGATTTTGTTTTTAATTTTTTATGTAACATCCACCCACAACATGGAGTTCCAACTCATTACCCCAAGATCAAGGGTTACACACTCTGCAGACTGAACCATCCAGGTGCCCCAAACATGCACATTTTAAAGGGGAAACAAAGATTTTGTTTTTAATTTTTATGTAACATCCGCCCACAACATGGAGTTCCAACTCATTACCCCAAGATCAAGGGTTACATGCTCTGCAGACTGAACCATCCAGGTGCCCCAAACATGCACATTTTAAAGGGGAAACACTGGGGCACCTGGGTGGCTCAGCTGGTTAACCATCTGACTTCAGCTCATGTCATGATCTCACAGTTTGTGAGTTCAAGCCCAACATCAAGCTGTGAGCTGTCAGCCTGTTTCAGATTCTGTGTCTCCCTTTCTGTCTCTCCCCCAAGATCTCACTCTCTCTCAAAATAAATCAACATTAAAAATTTTTTTCTTAAAGTATGAGACATATACCAAATCACCAGCTGTAGATTGAATGCTTGTTTTAGTAAGACAAAGATAACTAGATATACAGTTGGCCCTTGAACAACATGGGTTTTGGGGAGTCAAAAGTTATATATGGAGTTTTGACTGCACCGAGATCTGCATCCCTAATCCCCACAGTGTTCAAGGGTCCACTGCAATTCCAGCTTTCCAGAAGCTCACTATTTGAAGAGAGCTTTCTTTGTTTCTAGTTGTTGGGATAACGAGGCACTGTAACAGAGATATAAATATGGTGCTTGCAGCACAGAGACAGAGACCTGACCAACAAGGTGGGAAAAGAAAAATAAACCATTTACACAAAACATGGAGGCCAAGAACTGCAGTTCCCCCACTGGCGTCCCAGCTCCTCTCCAAGAGGCCAACCCTCTCCCAGTCACTTTATATCATTGCTGGCTTCCCTACCACTCCTCTGAGATGCCATCTTTTAGGTTCCTGGACCCTATTCCAACATGCAGGGGGTGGGGGTGGGGGTGGGGGTGTTCCCCACAACAATAAGCAATTCTCCAATGCCAGCTGGGTGTCCTACTATTCAACTCAATTCTGACATGATCTATTCAGAGACTGCATTGGATCCCAGAGGTTAAGGGTTCAGTCCCACAAGACTGCTACTGCTTGCACATGTGCCCATGTCCCCAAACCCCCAATACCCCACACCCACTTCAGAGGTCAGTCACAAGCCCAGGTGGTTACTCATGCTTCTGACCAAGTGGCTACCGATGACAGGTTCCCATGAGCCCCTCCTCAGGTTCAATTAACTTGCTACAGCAGCTCACAGAACTTAGGAAAACCGTTTACTTAGGTTTGCCAGTTTCTTGTAAAAGAATGATAAAGGACACAGATGAACATGCAGACAGAGAAGGTGCAGAAGACAAGGTACGTGGTGAGGGACACTTCTGTGCCCTCCCCAGGTACACCACTCCCCCTGTTCCTTCTATTCACCAACCTGGAGCTCTCCAAACCCTGTCCTTTTGGGTTTATAAGGATGTAACACAGGCTTCATAACAGAGGTGCATGTGAATAAATCATTGGCTGCTGGTAATTGATTCAACATCCAGCCTGAAGGTCAGGGGGTGTGACTGGAAGTTTCTACCCTCCATTCACACAGTTGGTTCATTCTGGCAACCAGCCCCCATCCTTAGGTGGATCCAAAATTGGTCTCATTAACATAAGGACACCTGTGTAAACTCTAGGAAATTCAGAGGGCTTTAGGAGCCCTGTGCTAGAAACAGGACAAAGACCAAATATATATTTCTCATTATAAATCCCACTATCACACTCCAGAACACACGTATCTGCTTCAACTGCGCAGAACTGCCTCCTACCACATGCAAGCTTTTGTCCACTTTGTGTCACAAGACTCTGCCCCTACTCTTGTAAAATATGAAATTAAATACATAGTCACTTATGTCAGGGTTTAAAAATGGATCATGGAAACCAGTAAAGAGGTGTGCCTTATGCATGTCCTCACTAGGTGGACCCACAAACTTTTGAACTGGACCAAACTGAAAACATTCCAAGGAGTCTGGACAAACGCCTGCAACTTGCTACAGTAACAGACTTTTGCTTAGTGACAGCCTATAAACCTATGAGGTTTAGCCAGGGTTCGTATTCTGTGGCCAACACCAACCAAAATTCTTTGTGAACAACATTTACAACATTCCCATTTTATGTTTAAAATCGCCTGACTTTTGCTCCCTAGAGGATCATTATTTGGGTTGCTGCCCAAATCTGTGTACACTGAATTGCAATTTTCTAATCCAAATAAATGCATTTGCTTACTTATTGCCTCCTGATAATTTTAGGTTCATGGTCTACTTTTGTATCCCATCCTCACTCCCAAATATTTGCTTCTATCCTTACCTTGTTTCCCTGCCCTCTTTCACCAGATTCAGTCCCCCAACTCCTACCTCTGGACCCTAGCTGCATAGCAAAATAACATAGAAAGGACTGATATTACTACAGGTGAGGCCACCACTTTAATTGTAAAAAACCCAGAGGGGGCCTATGTGGCTCAGTCAGTTAAGCATCTGACCCTTGATTTCAGCTCAGGTCATGATCTCACAGCTTCATGAGTTCCAGCCTTGCCTCCAGATTCTCTCTCCTACGCTCACTCATGCTCACTCGCTCTCTCTCTCTCCCTCTGCCCTGCCCTCACACACTTTCTTGCTCTCTGAAGATAAGTAAATAAACTTAAAAAAAAAAGAGCCAGGACCCAAATGAAGTGATTTAAATGCATTAGAAAAAATAAAATGCCATGTATAAGAAATAATTCATGTATCAGGCTATCTACTGGGTTTTAGACTTAAAATCCAGATGTATAAGCCATGGTAGTAATGAGAACTAGCCCTGGTCATAAGCACACCTTATTCATTAAGGAAAGGACTACATTCTCAAAAATTAACTTCTAAATGGACAAGCACAATATCTTTTCTTTCTACAGTGGCTTTTGTGATACTAGACTCCACCAGCTCTCTTCCTGTGTATTAGTTTTCCATTGCCGTCACAACAAATAGTCATAAACTTAGCCACTTAAAACAACACCTGTTTATTACCTCACAATGAGTGGGTCAGAAGTCTGAGCATAGAGAACTCACAAGGATTCTCTGCTCAGAGCCTCACAAGGCAGAAATCAGGGGTCAGGCTCAACTCTTACCTGGGGAAGATTCCACTTCCAAACTCATTCTGGTTGTTGACAGAATTCAGTTCCTTGTAGCCATAGGAACACAGTTCCCTATTTTCTCGACACACAAGCCCCTTCATCTTCATAACCACTCGGCTTGGAGTATCTGACTTTCCCCTTCTACCAGAAAGAGAATGCTCTCTGTTTTTAAGGGCACGTATGTATAGATTAGGTCCACCTGGATACTAGGCAATGGCCCTATATTAAGACCAGCTGATTAAGAGTCTAAATTACCTCTTTAAAATCCCTTTTTGCTGCCTAAGCTAAAAAATTCACAAGTAGCCCCAGGGGCTGGAAGTCATCATGGGGGCCCAAATTCTGCCTAACACACTCTACACCACTGCCACTTATTGTTAGTTCATCTCTACATCTACTAAGGGGTATTCTGACTGCAGATACTCTGACCGTATATTATGATCACCTGGAGAGCATTACAAAAGCCTGATGCTGAATCCCTAAAACCAATTAAGGTAGAATCTCTGGAAGTGGGGCCTACCACTGCCATTTCTAAAATCTTTCCAGATGATCCTAATTGCAGCCCAAAGTATCAATCACTGATCATCACTCTTTCCTGGGTCACTTTATCAGTTGATGTGCTTTTTAATCATCACCTCTATGATAATCATTCTCTGCTGGGCACCTTCATCTCTGACCCCTCTTGCATTCTAGACCCAAATCTTCAGAACACCTACACTAGTGAGAAAATCAGCCCTTCTATGATCATCAGGCCTTCTTGTCACATGTTCTAAAAATTTACTTTTAAATGTTTATTTATTTTTGAGAGAGAGAATGAGTGAAGGAGGGGCAGAGAGAGAGGGAGAGACAGAGAATCCCAAGCAGGTTCTGTGCTGTCAGTGCAGAGTCTGATGCAGGGCTCAAACTCATAAACCGTGAGATCATGACCTGAGGTGAAATCAAGCGTCGACGCTTCGTCGACTAAGCCAACCAGGTGCCCCTAAAAGTTTAAATCATAGCTGAAAATGATTTTCAATATCTTTAGTCTCCTAGGTAACTGCTATACCTTCTTTATGGAAACCATATTTTTATTTATGTGTGCCTTTACAACCTGACATACTTTTGAATGCATGCTGCTGTCAGTACCCTTTTCAAAAAGACATTTGAAGTTTGCTTACCCATAAAAAGTCCTTTTCTCCTTTGCTGCTGAGTGGCCACTTGGTTCCATATTTCCTACCTGAATGCTTCAGAAGAACTCCTTCCACTCCCAACACAAAGCAACTCTCAGTGAAGTCTGAGGATATAGTTTTGTATAAAATAAAGCATGTAATCTGGATGTTTTAAGGAACCCTGGGTATGACAGTTCCCAGCCTTTGACTGTGAACACTCCTTCTTCCTTGAGTAATGCCAGGCTTATGAACAGTATTCTTTTTTTTTTTAATGTTTATTTATTTTGAGAGAGAGACAGAGAGAGAGAGAGACAGAGAGAGAGACAGAGAGAGTGCAAATTGGGGAGGGGCAGAGAGAGAGGGAGAAAGAGAATCCCAAAGAATCCCTGTGCTGTCAGCGCTGACCCCACACAGGACTTGATCTCAAGAACCAAGAGATCATCACCTGAGCATAAATCAAGAGTTGGACACTTAACCAACTGAACCACCCAGGTGCCCTTGAACAACAGTCTTGATTTTAAATTCGGTGTCTGTGTTTTCCCCCAGAACAATCTAGAACAATTCAATATAGATGTCCTGTAATGCCTTCAAATTCAACATATCTAACACAAATTCACCAACTAGTGTATGGATTGCTTGTCCTTCCAGACTACATGACTAAAAGATTTTTACCAGAGGTCAACCTTACACAGAGCTCTCAAATGAGCCAAACGTTATTTGAAGAAAATAATGGGCATCCACTCTCCATAGATACTATAGGCTTGTTTATTTGTCTCAGGTTTAATTTTCAGAAAGTCATATATCCTCCAAGAGGCTAAGAATAATTATTATATTCTTCAATTAACATTGTTTTTATACAATGAGCTTGTTAATTTTATAATCAAAATTAAACTTCTTGTTAAAGAAGTTAGTCCTAGAATTCAACTGCTTGAGTACAAATTCCAGAATTATTTCTTTGTAATCTCAGATAAGTTACTCATTTTTCTGGGCCTTACTTTTTTTATCTGCAAAATAGAGTAATAATGGTAACTTGTTAATAGGGTTGGTTCTGAAGAGTAAGTGAGATAGTGCATGGTAAAGCACTCATATAAGTACTTTATTTTTAAATAATTTTTTAGATGTTTTTATTTATTTTTGAGAGAGAGAAAGCGAGCGAGCACTATCGTGGGTGGGGCGGGGGAGAAAAGAACAGAGGATACAAAGCAGGCTTTGTGCTGACAGTAGAGAGCCCCATGCAGTCCCTGAACTCACAAATCATGAGATTGTGACCTGAGCTCAAGTAGGACACTTAACCAACTGAGCCACCCAGGTGCCCCAGTAAACACTTTAAAAAGGTGGCCACTTTAAAAAAATAAAGTGGTTTTTTAAAAAATAAAAAATAATGTTATATACTGAGACTGATTTAGCTTAACCCTACAGAAACATCATCACCAAATTGGGAAGGCAGTCTAGCAGAGTAAAGACCAAAACAGACTGCCTGGTTCAGATGCTAGTTTGCCACTTACTAACCATGTGGCCTGATGTAAAAGTGCTTAACCTTTCCTCACCTGTACACCTGGGATAATATTAGAACCTACCTCATGGGACTATTTGCAGATTGAATTAGTTATCATTTATCAATAACTTAGAATAAGACTTGGCATGTAATAAGAACTATGTAACCATTTACTTTTTTTTTAAGGGAATTATAGAATGGATTTATTATGTAAAATCTGAGAACCCACCACTACACACATTTCCCAGCAGGACCCAGAGGACATTTCTTCATGAAGATAATGAGGAAAGCATTTACAAGAAGGCACTTGGAGTTTTCAGAAATCCATCCATGTGGTTGTTCTCATTAAGGAAGAGCTGAGGTTGGAAAGAGCGGTCATGACAGTGGGCTCCATGGGATGAATGGGGATGACTCTAGAATTGCACAGACCTACTGGAAGAATTTATGGTCAGGGGCCAAGTGGATATAGTTACCATAACGGCTAAGAGGAGTACCTTGACCTTCCAAGATCTCTTACGATGGTTAATAGATTCAAATGTCAGGAAAGCACATAGGATTAGATCTAAATTGTAGATCTTAATCCATACTGGGGGCCCAGAAGGAGCATGACTAGAAGTTAGAGAAAAGTAAGCCTGGGCCCATCAAATGAACCTAAAGTGTGTGCATTTTTGTGTCTCACATTAGTACTCGTCAGAGAGTACTCACTACGGAGAAGCTACTAACACAACTTACCAAAGAGGATGGTCCGTCTGACCCTTGGACATCAGCCAGAGTCTGTCTTTGACTACTCTCCTGAGCTTGCAAAATGGGCCCATGAGTATGGCGGAGATGGAGGCTTCGACTTTTGTATGAAAGAGCGGCACGGGCTCCATCTCACTGAAGCAGGAGACTGCTCAACTGTCAACTGCTGAGACTAATGCTGACCCTTCCTTACATGGTACCTTTTCTCCTTGAGCCATTTGGTGGCAGGAAAATCACATCAGGATCCTTCCATTCTGAAGGTGATTGGAAATTTGCCTTTATGCTTACTCCAGATATGGCTTCCGTTCTTTCTCTGCCACCAGCACCTTTATATGAGATTTTGCAGACTTCCTGATATTCTATACAACCTTACCGCAGTCCAAGGGAGGATTTACAGCAAATGAAGTGCAGTGATGAGCATAAGGCAATGGGACCCACTGATCTTACCATGTATTTATCATCTAGAAACATCCAAACTTACAGAATGATAAAGTGCTAACTATTCTGTCCGCACATCTAACACTCAGATCCTTGCTTCTAAATACTATTTCCCATGGGTGTAGGCTAGGGCTTATTGGAGAAGTCGCTTATTCCAGGATTGGAGCAGGGGAAGTACAAGAGGAGCCCGAAACAACTTTTTGTGCCAGAAAGTAAGGAAGTACCAAGAAGAATGGGGCCCTGTCAC
>NC_043704.1:61453855-61494583 GCF_006229205.1 Suricata suricatta | reverse complement strand
TAGATAAATATAGCAATTTCTATCCATATTTTACTAGAATGTAAGTATTGTGATTAAAAAACCAAATATATCTTAAAAAGTTGGTATTACCAAAATGGACCTCAACAGAAACATTAAGTGGAGTTTTAATCTGATTTGAATACAAAACCAGGTAGCAGTTAAATATTTAAAAATAAATTATTTCTCCTGTACTGAGACAACTAGTACTGAAATTCAATTTCTCATCTTGTTCAGTGCTAAGATCTTTTGATAAATATTATTATATTGGCCATTTACTATTTTTTAAAATGATTAATTTCTCAACTTTTATCAAGAGTTAAATACAATTGCTATAATAACTAAATAATTTATATATCAAACCTATTATGAATTTAATTACTTTTTAGTTACTTTAAAACACAGAATTCATTACTTCTTTTCACATTCTCTCTTGTTATATAGTGGAAGTTGCCAACTTTTTAAAAAATTTCTTAACTGACTGAGCCACCTAGGCATCCCTCTATTGCTACCTCATCAAGATAAAAAGCTTCTGCACTGCAAAGGAAACAATCAAAATCTAATAGGCAACTGACAGAATGGGAAAAGATAGTGGCAAATGGCATATCAGACAAAGGGCTAGTATCCAAAATCTACAAGGAACTCACCAAACTCCATACCCAAAAAACAAATAACCCAGTGAAGAAATGGGCAGAAGACTTGAACAGACACTTCTCCAAAGATGACATCCAGATGGCCAACAGGCACATCAGGCCAACAATCACACCAGCAATTTTCCTAATTTAATATATTTAATTAATCCTTTCTTTTTTTTAATGTTTATTTATTTTGGAGAAAGAGAGAAAAAGAGAGAGAGAATGTGAGCAGGGGAAGGTCAGAGAGAGAGAAAGACAGAATTCAAAGCAAACTCTAAGCTCTATGCTATCAGTGGGGCTTGAACTCAGAAACCATGAGATCATGACCTGAGCTGAAGTTGGATACTTAACTGAGCCACCCAGGCACCCCTAATTAATCCCTTCTTGTCCTCTGTGTCTTAGAGGAACCAGACTACCATTGGATATATGTGTAAATAAATTTTATATATATATTTATTGTTTCATATATTATATTTTATATATTTATTGTTTATATAGTCATATATTTATTATATATTATTTATATTATAACTATATTACATATTTATATTAGTAAATATAGAACTATATGTAAATTTATATATTTATTTTATATTTTTATTTATTTGGCAGTGCCTACTATGTAGGTACTGTATGTCAAAACACATGTAGGTTTGATGTCAAAAATAATGAGTTCTCTAGAAGGAAACCAGAAAAAAGCAGGATACACATTATAAAGCATTGCTCTACTTAAATTTTAAGATTTCATAATTTAATAAAGTCAATGAATTCATTCCATTCTAAAAGAATCTGCCTTTTGGGGATTGGGGTGGGTACCAAATGGGATAGAGAGATAATATCCATATGACTTCCCATCCACAAGTCAGTCTATTTTTTATTAGCTTCCAACTGTGTTTAAAATACAAACTTATCACAGTCACAAAGCTCTGCAAGGATCAGGTCCCCGCCTGCTTCTCCAGCCATATCTGGAAGCATTATCACCCTCAGTCTCTGTCCTAACCTCATTGAGCCTTCACTTCCTGGAATACACTAATCCCTTTCCCCAGCCTCAGAGCTTTCATTCATGCTGATCTTTCTGCCTGAATTCCTCCTACCTCCACTCTAATTAACTTCTACATCTTTTAGCTCTTAGCTTACATGTCCCTTTCTCAAAGAGGTTTTCCTTGCCCCTCCCCCCACCAACAAAAATCAAAGTTATTAGACCATGTTGCTTTTCTAATAGATTTTGTTGTCTTGACCTCTTAGCACTATTCACAATTATAATTATTCATATTTTATTGCTTGTTAAAAGTCCCACTGGATTATAATCAGTGAGGCTGTCAGGAATCATGACTATAGTTTCCCTTTGTATATTGTGATTTATACAGTTCCTACTAGTAAGTACTTTATCCATACATGTTGAATGAATAAATGAATGAATGAACAAATTTCTTAAAACATTTTTGGAAGAACTAGCATCATGTAGCTTGATGGAGTGTAGTTCTTTTTTGTGCTCACTCCACCTTTTGATAATGAAGAAAGATAATGTTAGTCACAGTACCGAATACCTTTTGACCTAAATCCCATAAAATGTATACAATCTATATAACTATGAAATCCCAGAGATACATGCTCTTCTTGATAGTAACCAGATACACATTTCTGCTTTTTCTGGCTTATATCAAAATGGTGGTCATTGTCACCTGCTGAAACCCTTAGGTACTATTTTGGAAGAACTTCTCCTCTAGGCTGTTATCTGATAGCCAACTCCCACTTGTCATTATTCCAGAGAATAGACAGACATAGCTTTCCAAACTGGTCTTAATTTAATTAGCAGTGATAGATACTCCCTAATAGTGATTTTAAAAAAATTTCTTTTTTAATGTTTACTTATTTTCAAGCGAGAGAGACAGACACAGAGCACAAGTTGGGGAGAGGCAGAGAGAGAGGAAGACACAGAATCTAAAGCAAACTCCAGGCTCTGAGCTGTCAGCACAGAGTACAACATGGGGCTCAAACTCACAAGCTGTGGAATCATGACCATGACCTGAGCCAAAGTCAGACACTTAACTGACTAAGCCACCCAGGCACCCCTAACAGTAATTTCTTAAAATTACTGGATTCTTAAAACCCAGAATTAAATGATTATTTTTCTTTATGGAGAACATTCTAACAATTCTATCAAAATTAGAAAAGCACATGCCCTTTGACCAAGCTGACGAAGGAATACTGTACTGTTTTATTGGCCAATTGGTTGGACGCAGGTCTCATTGGCATCCTGGAATTGTCTAAATAGCAACTCAATTAGCACTCTTTCCTTCTAGGACAAACGTCTATCCTTGCATTCTCCTTCTATCATTTCATTTTTGTTAATGTTGGTAATAAATGAGTGAGGCTGGGTTCACTAGAATAGGATCCCAATCCTGTAATCTCCAAGTGAGAAAAGTCTCAAGTCCAACTGTAAGGGAAGAAAGAATGGTTTCCGCCCAACTAGGATATTCCTAGATCTTCCATAAATCAGCATTACTATTCTACACATTTGGGAGAGTAGAGATCCTACCTCTGTTATGATTGTCTCACTTGTAGTAAACCAACAGGTAAAACCTTGGACTTTTAGAAGTCCTCACAGAGCCACATGAAATTTTCATTTCCATTAGTGATCTATCTCCTTCCTCAGAAAACAGAATTTTGTAACAGGTTCAGCCCCATAACAGAGCAGCATTGACAAGTGTCTTCATTATCTCATTCTTTCTCAGACCTTTAGGAATGTGTCTTAACCCACATAGACTCTATGCTCAGGCATGCTATGCTATAAATAGCTGGGGGGGAAAAAAGAGTTAGCCAGAGCAGAGAATTGAGCAAAGGGAATTAATGTGGCAGTAGGGTTGCTCACAAAGAGGAGTATAAATTTGAACCTAGTCCTAGCTTATGCTGATATGCTTAGGGGATTCCTAAGAAGGCAGGCCACTAAATGAAGAGTCTCTGGATTGTTGGGCAAATATTCTGGTTGCAGTTAGGTTAATATAAGTTGAAAGAGGGTCTGAAAGTAAGGGCCAGCTCTGGGGAAAAGCAGATCAACAGAAAAAAGAAAGAGGATCAAAGCACCAGGTAAATGATGTACAGGTTAAGCCAAGACTACCATCCCAGCAGGAAGCTGGATCAGACTAAAAAAGAAGGATAAAGCCTGGCACATGGACCAGTTACATATGTTGAACATTACTGGGCAGATTGCCCTTCACTGCAAAAGCAGGTGGCAGTGAGCTTTGCCCAGGATACTAAAATTCAGACTAAAGGCCACAGATTAATCCCAGACCCTATTCACTTGTTAATTTGAGCAATTAAAATACTGTTTCCACTGATTCAGGTAGTTGCAGCATTGAGCCTATTGGAGAATTGGAGAAAGGTCATTAGAGCTTGCATCCGGACAAGACTGAGAAAGCAATATATATCCCTCAGCAAATGAAGGCAAAAGGACTAAAAGATACTTACATGTCTATAGAATAACAATACTCATGTATACTACTTCACAGAAACTAGAATGCCATCTTTCCATGGCAAAGGTGTGACAACATGATTAAAAAGAAAATCTCTGTTTATTGTTTCTTCCTTTGTCCTTGTGAATACTCCTGCATCTTTTAATTATAAGATTTCTCAGCTACAACTCCTTTTATAAAGTTTTTATGAATGTCTTGTGCCTCTATTCACCTCCTGAGGACAGACTTAAAAATGAATGATAAGCAATTCATTTGGTTAATTGATATATTGCAAGGTATCCACTTTATTTCCTTACTGAAAGTACCAAAGTAACTCTCTATAGTCACAGCAACTATCTTAGCTCAGACTCCAACAAATCACCATAGTCTGGTTAGCTTATATAAGAATTTATATTTCCCATAGTCTGGAGACTAGAAAGTCCAAGATCAGGGTGTTTGCAGATTTAGTTCCGGTGAGAGCCACTTACTGCTTTGCAGATGGTTGTCTTCTCTTTGTAGCCTCTCATACTGGAAAGCAGAAACAGAAAGCAAGCTCTTATATTGCTTCTTTTATAAGGGCTACTGCCCTCAGGCATGAGGACTCAATCCTCAGGACCTAATTACTTTCCAAAGCCCTCACATGCTCATACCCTTATATTGAAGGTTAAGACTTCCAAATATACATTTTGGAGGACACAAAAATTTAGTCCACAACAACAACATAATCATCTGTCTGGCTGCCTGTCTTGACATCTCCCTTCTACACTTGCTAAGGCCACTTCAAGGCTACCAAGTGTGTATTCCTCTGGCTGGGACAAATCAAGACTCAGGTGTCAGCTAACCTACCTTACTGCTAGTCTGGCCCTGAGTTCTTTGGGAAGGGCCTTGAACCTCAAAATTGAAGATGATTTTAATGTATAGATAATTAGTGATATAAGTGGTTAGTAATATAAGTAGTAGTAAAAAGTTAGTAGTAATAACTAAGATCCTGCTGTCTCACTTCCATGACCAAACCCTTACTTCTACCAGAATTCTAGTAATTAGAATTTGTTTACTATGACTAATTGATTTCATTGATAATATATTTCTTCATTCATTCATTCATTCATTCAAGAACTATTAATTGAAATCTAGTCTATGCCAAGCATTATTCTATGTACTAGGGATACAACAATGAGTAAATGGAATCCTCGTCTTTGGGACTTACATTCTAATTGAAGAGTTATCAGGGAGAACAGTATAGCTGACACAGTGTGTGCATGGAGGAAGGTGAAACAAGATGAAGTAAGAGAGGTTTAGTAAAAGGTCAGATATATAAGACCACATAAATCATGGTAGGGAGTTTGGATTTTATTCTCCATGGTATGGGAAGCTACTGAGCATTTCTGAGCATGAATGTAACATGATCTGGTTGACATTTTATTGTATATTATTTTTTAAAGATTATTTATTTATTTTGACACAGTGAGAGAGAGAGAGAGCATGAGGGAGGGACAGAGAGAGAGGGAGAGAAAGAATCTAAAAAAGGCTCCATGCTGACAGAGAAGAGCCCTATGCAGGGCTTGATCCCACAAACTGTGAGATCATGACTTGAGCTGAGATCAAGAGTCAGATACTTAAGCAACTGAGGCACCCAGGTGCCCCTTGTTGACAGTTTGAAAGAATCACTCTGGCTACTGTGTAGAAAAGCTAAAATGGAAGGGAAAAGAAGGATTAGGAAACTATTGCTGATGTCCAGGGTAAAGATGGTGACAGTTTAGACTAAAATGCGATAAAAAGTGGTTGGGATGAAAAGTCGTTGATTTCTGGCAGGATATTTAAGGCAGAACTGATAGAATTTGTTAATGGATTGAATGTGGGCAGGGAAAAAGAAATGGGGAATGATTTCTAGGTTTTGACTTGAGCAATTGCATGAAAAGATGTGTCATTTGCTACAGAAATACCAAGTTTGAGAGGTTCAATTTTGGATTTTGAATATGTTAACTTTGAGATGCCTATTAGACATTCTAATGGAGATATCAATTAGGAAGTCAGAGCCTGGAAAATGAAGGGAGAGACATGCTGGAGAGAGATATTTGAGAGCCACCAGCAGACTTGTATAATTTTTTTAAGGAAATATATTTGTAACTATTTTCTAAGGATAGAATTCTTTTGATTGCAGGCATCAGAAACTGTTTCTGGACTTAAAGAAAAAGGGGAAATTTATTGAAAGGAATCTTTTGGTTCTCTCATAGAATGAAAGAAAAAGTTGAAATTTCAACTCAGGAAGAACAATAACAAAAGTCTCATCTTAGTTTGATACCATTAATACAATTCAGTTCAATGACTTTAAGTCCTCCAGGCTCCTAGTAATGTCTTGCAAAGCTATGCCTTCCCATATTCAGTTATTTCATCTATTAAACAAAAGCGTTGAAATAAATCTTTGCTATTAAAGGGGTGGTCCTTGGACCAACAGCTTATTTGGAATGTGAATCTCAGGCCACATACTCTAGACTATCAATTGGAATTTGCATTTAAACAAGATTCCCATTCCTGAGTGGATTCATAGACACATTAAAGTTTAAGAAACACAGAACTAAATGGTTTCACAATATAAAGCTCTCTGTCTTTCACTGGTCAGGTGGAAGCTTTTTTGGATCCTGACCCATCTAATTTTTTTTTTTTGAGCAAGCGAGCGAGAGAGAGAGAGAGAGAGAGAGAGAGAGAGAGAGAATGTGAGTGGGGGAGAGGGGCAGAGGAAGGGAGGGAGAGAGAGAGAGAGAAAGAGAGAATGAGAATCTTAAGCAGGCTTCATACTCAGCACAGAGCCTGATGCAGGGCTCAATCCTACCACCCTGGGATCATGACCTGAGCTGAATCAAGGATGAGATGCTTAACCAAGACACCCAGGTGCCCCTCTCACCCATATAAATTTTATTTAAAATAGAATTACAAGTTGTTTTGTGTTGAATGATCACAAAATAGTTAAATTGCGTGCTTACTGTACACCTTAGTTATGTATGCACAGTGAGGTGATATCTTATAGAAGCAGGATATGCTTCCTGTTGTTCATCTCATGACTCTTCAGTCCAGGAAGCTCAGAGTTACTTTTTGGGCAAACTGAAAAGACATATAAATATGTCTAAATATCAACATATTTATTGTATATCATTCAGCCTTTTAAGACTCACAGAGTTGATATTTTGACTGTGACCAAATGCTCTGAAGTAGTCTTTTATTTATACTTTTATTCATTGATCAGAATTCTACATTTGTAGTGTTCTATTATTTATACATTTATGTCATACTCTTATGACATTATTCTTGAAAACTCACACTATCTACCTATTATAAAATAATAGCAATGAGATGAAACCTATTAATATTAATGCTATTTTTTGAATAAAAAGCATGACAATTTTTATTTGATTGAAGTAAACACTGGCAGCTCATTAAAATTTTGGCTCAGAATTGTAGTCCAGAAAGCCAATGGGTCTTGAATTGGAATGTAACCTGCTTGTGAACTCACAATCTCCTTAAACAACTTTCATGATCCCTTAAATAATCATGCACAAAAAAGTCTTTGAGAAATATATCTAGTAGATATCACTGAAGGAAAATCTGTCAACTTTTTAAAGTAGATTAGCTCATCATCACTGTTGTTGAAATGTGGCTCTTAAACTTAGAATCATCTGGGAAGCTTATTAAATTACAAAATCTATGATTTACTCCAAACCTACTAAATCAGAATCTCTGAAGATGAGGTCCAAGAATCTGAATTTAAAAATAGGTGAGTCTTATCACACTAAAGTTTGAAACTTATTGTATTAAACATTAGATTTTCAAGTTTGATTTTCCATTAACATTAGTATCAATTTCCAATGACTGAGCCAAGAGTTCACCTGTATTGTTTCATATTATATTTGCTCAGACTCTCCATGCTTCACATTGGAATGACATTTGGACAAGTACATGGCTTAAATTTTTTTCCTATTTTTCCAAAGCCTTTAAATAAATAGTTCTTCCTGACAACTCACTAAGAGTTGCACTAAGGCATATGTACTAAGGCACAACATTTCCAGAACACTTGGACAGGATTGGGAATCACTTTATATAGAGGATTACTGATCTACAATGTGGGGGAGGTAGAAAAAGAAGGAAAGAAAAACCACAAAAGAAGATATTAACTTAATTTAATATTTTAAGATAGAAAAGTATTTGTTTACAAATTTAAGAAAAATATTCTAAAAATTGCTGCAACTTTATTTTTTAATAATATGTCCTTGTTAAATCCACAGTAAAGTGAAGGTGGAAGTTCTTTCATTATCTTACACCCCAGATAAAATAATATGAATGAGTCTATAGTGTCTTTATGGGGCTTAGCACATGGAAAGTACAAATATACACACACACACGCACACACACACACATACACACGCCATATATATGTGTGTGTATATATATAATAAATTTGTTTTTTCTATTTTTTTATTTATTTAAGAGAGACAGAGACAGCATGAGTAGGAGAGGGGCAGAGAAAGACACAGAGAGAGAGAGAGAGAGAGAGAGAGACAGACAGACAGACAGAGAATCCCAAGCAGGCTCTGCACCATCAGCACAGAGCCCAATGAGGGACTCAAACTCACCAAACCATGAGATCATGATCTAAGCCAAAACTGAGAGTCAGTGGCTTAATTGACTGAGCCACCCAGGCACCCTTATTTTTTAAAATAAATAAATGGCATATAAAACATGTATATTTTTACACACTTTTTTGAAACTGATTATTTTCCAGATATCAGTATACCATAGAATTTTTCTGTAGCAATAGAAATCTAATATTCTATTGTACTTGATATATCATAATTCATTTAACCAAACTACTAAGGATCATTTACTTTCAATTTTATATTGCTAAAGGCAATTCTGAAATAAACAGAATTGTTGTACAATTGTCTAGTTTTTGAGGAGACAAATTCCTAAAGAGGAATTGCTGAATCAAAATTTATATATATTTAAAACTTCAATACATGCTGTCTTCCTAAAATGTTGATTCAATGCCATTATAATTTATAACTATTATTCCATAATGGATATCTTTGTCAACCTTAGAGTCAATAAATATAATCTCATTATTTTAATTCGTGTGTACCTAATTACTAATGAGAATATATCAATTTTATAAATTTATTACCCCACTTATTTCTTTTATGAATAGCCTGTTCATTTTTCTAGTGGAATGGAACAGGAAATTTTAAATTCTAGTTAATAAATATAATACCATATAAATCATAAGAGGAAAATATTTTTTTATTTTTTATGTTTTTATTTATTTTTGAGAGAGACAGCACGAGCAGGGGAGGGTCAGAGAGAGGGAGATACAGAATGTGAAGCAGGCTCCAGGCTCTGAGCTAGCTGTCAGCACAGAGCCCGACACAGGGCTCGAACCCAGGAACCATGAGATCATGACCTGAGCTGTAGCTGGACACTTAACTGACCTAGCCACCCAGGCATCCCAAGGAGGAAGATATTTATAACAAACTGAAGTCAAATAAAAGTTGACAAAACTACATAAAATGAGACACAGAGAGAAACAAAGTGAGAGAGAGAACAAATTGTAGAACCAGAGGGATACATCAAATGAGCATAGAAATAGAGGACACAAACCTTATGCACATTTACAGACACACAGACATAGATATATGGAGAGGTGCACTGATAAAGGAATAGACAGAGATTAAAAATAAATGGAGACACCCAAAATAAATGTAGACTAGGCATACATGCATAGGCAAATAAATGACATACACAGTGGTATATAGAGAGAAATCCCATAAAAAAATACAGCATGTGTATAAAAATATACATGTGGGAAAAATATACACACAGAACTATAGAGCAGAGAGACACAAGAAAAGATAGGCAAAAAGTAGACTTAGCAACATGGGGATAGGCAAATTCAGAGAGGAGGCTTTCATGAATTAAAACCCTCTTGGAGCACCTGGGGGGCTTAGTCGGTTAAGCCTCTGACTTCGGCTCAGGTCATGATCTCACATTCGTGGGTTCAAGCCCCGTGTTGGGCTCTGTGCTGACAGCTCAGAGCCTGGAGCCTGCTTCAGATTCTGTGTCTCCCTCTCTCTCTGCCGCTCCCTGCTCATGCTCTGTCTCTCTCTGTCTCAAAAATAAATTAAAAAAATTTTTTAAAACCTCTAATATGGACTTAAAGGTTTTTTTTTTAAACATTTATTTATTTTTGAGACAGAAAGAAACAAGCGTGAGCGGGGAAGGACAGAGAGAGAGGGAGACACAGAATCAGAAGAAGGCTCCAGGCTCTGAGCTGTCAGCACAGAGCCCAATGCAGGGATCGAACTCATGAACTGTGAGATCATGACCTGAGCCAAAGCCAGACGGTCAACCAACTGAGCCACCCAGGCGCCCCTCTAACATGGTTTTTAAAGGTAAACTCACTAAGGCCTTTTAAGTTTATGTGGCTTTATAATCCCTGGTAGCCAAAGTTAATATGTCCTGCTTTTTCTCCTGCAGGTCAGATGATCGAAAATCAAGGATTGGATATAATCATAGACTTAGATTTCCCTCTTTATTTTGAAAAAACACAAAGAAGTTCTCTACCAATAACACATATTCAAAGTAAAACAAATTCTTACTTTAGCTGTTCCACCTAAATAAATAATTTATTCAGTTTCTTTCTTCATTTAGACATAGTGATGAAACATGAAAAATGACTTAAAAGTGATGTAAATCCTACAGAGAAACACGGGTCTCAGGAAAGCTGCTTCTTAATGCCAAAATCCTAATGCCAAAACGATCCTAACAAATATACCATTTTCTGAATTATTGCTGGGAAGGAGATGAAGAGAGAGAGCTAAAATGAAACTGGGAATCAAGCATCTAAAGAGATTACAGTCATGTTAGTCTAATTTGTTTATGAAGCTCCTTTCTCGGAGAAGGAAGAAAGTTCAAACACCACTGCTTATTATAGCTACCCTACTATCGAGTTAATCAAATCAACTGTGTGGAAATTCTATCAAACACTCATCAATCAACCGTTATGAATGACCAAAAACAAACAAACAAAAAGACTTAACTAGAAAACCATCAATTCAGCCTTGCTATACAGACACCGCCAAAGTATTGCAGGGACTCATAAATATTTTGAAATATGTTTAAATAATGTGTCCTGACTGCCAGTAAAATTTTTCCAAGCAAATGTTATTGAAAATGTTTGGGCTATCCACAAATGTTTTTACAAGCATTCCTACTAGGCAACTACTGAAGCCTCAGAAAAAATTCTGGCCAACAGAAGAATTCTTAAGAAAGAAGTGCTGAGTAGAAGGTGACCTAAGGAAATGTAGTCAGGAATATCTGAGCTGTTGGGAGGGTTCAAAAACAAATTCATGTTTCATGAAAGCTTCAGGAACAAATAGCTCTGGCTAAAAACAAACATTTGGACAGTGAGGACACACCCAACAAAAATGTTTGTTTGCTGATACTAACATTTTATTTGGCACATATTTGCCAGAGCAGAAGCGGGCAAAAATAAGATAAATGCAAACATCTCACAGAAGGCAAAATCACAGTAAATTTATAAGTGTAAGAAATATGAGAACATTTGTTTACTGAACATAGAGCAAAAAATAGATATTATGGCTTATTTAAAGTAATGACAATTTTTACCAGCATAAAAATCAAAAGCACAAAAAAATCCCTAAATATTAATTCTGTGGTATATTACTGTAGCTTCTGCATCTGGGCAATGCTGCATAGTTCTGTTCAATTAGCTCACATAACAGTTCTCTGAGATCAGCTGATGACAATATGATTATCTCCATTTTACAGATGAATTATATTAGCTTGATAGGGCTGTTCCTTGTCCCTTATATTACAGTTGCCTCCCCCAAAAGATTTATTCTATATACTATTCACTAATAGTTATTGAGAAAATAACCTATATGATAAGGGAGAGAAACTAGGAATTGTAGGAAAATATAAAAGCTTATTTATTGGTGCATTTCTTTATAGCAATTTTTAGAATGACTGCTGTCCACTATTTGTTTTCATCCTATGTCGTATTCACCATCATATTGTCTTAAAATACATAAAATTCTACTCATTTTTCCATTTTTCTCCTTCAGTTCCTTGATCTAACCAGGCCCAAATTCCAAATATTGTATACAGAGGTTCAGGTTCAGATAGCTTTCTCCGCACTTCACTTTGCCTCTGTTTTCTGATCTCCTTTCTGCTTCTCGTTCCCCCTCCCCTTAAATGTAGTCAATTTCATAGGTTCTGGTATCACTTTTTTTCTCCCATGTGGACTCCTTTGCTAAAGCCAACCCCTTCCAGTCTTCATGGTGGGTTGGGGGGAGAGAAAGAGTACCTTTATTTCTGCCCCATTTGTCTCACAGCCCAAACCCTACATTTCTAGCTGCATGGTGGAGATCTAAAGGTCTAAAAGTATTCATCAACTTCCCCCACAATAAGCCGAATCTCCTCCATTTCCATGGATGGCGATACCATCAACTATGACTGAATGTTTGCATCTCCCCCAAATCCATATTGAAACCTGATATCCCGTGTGATGCTATTTGGAGGTAGGGACTTTCAGACATGATTAGGGTCAGGAGGGCTAAGCCCTCAAGAATGGGATGAGTTTCCTTACAAAAGAGACCCCAGAGAGCTCCCTTGCTTCCTTCCTATGTGAAGACACAGTGAGAAGACAGCAGCCTATGAACTAGGAAGAGAGCTCTTACCAGACACCAAATCTGCTGACACCTTAGTAGTAGGCTTCTAGCCTACAGAACTGTGAGAAATAAATTTCTGTTGTTTATTAGTATCCAGTCTATGTATTTTGTTACAGCAGCTCAAACAGACTAAGGCATCACCTTTCTAATCACCTTTTAGAAACCCCTCTACCTCCTCGTGTCTATAGATCCAATTGCTAAATCCTATTGATTTTATTTCCTCATATCTGTAACACACAACATTTCCTCTTTATTCTTACCAACACTATCCCAGGTCAACCACCAATCATCAACTGAATATTGGCTTCCCTACCAGTATTACTTCCTCTTCTATTTTCCATCTCTTATTTTGCTTGTTGCTATAAGATTAATCCTCCTAAGCAATGCCACATATCCCTGTAGTAAACTGAAGCCCCTTGGACCTATATTCCTTCAGGATTTTGGTAGCCAGGAGAAGGAGTCAAAACTCAGTTTCTAGGACTTCCCATGTTTCCTTTTACTCCTCCAAAGATGGATTTTGCAATATAGCCAGAGGAATGTTCTCATGGGGTGGTCTTCACTAATGTAAAGGCTAATCTATCATTTTACAATCTTTCCAATTAGTCATCCTCAAACTCCAGCAAACTGAACTGCCCTCAAAGTGCATTCTATAGTTTTCAACTTCTGTGTTTGTGCTCAAGGTCTTCACCCAAATACTAGAGTGTTTAAAACTCTCATCTCCACTTGTCCAATACTTGCACTCTTTATGATATAAACTGGTTTATTTGGGGTATTATTGCATAACATTGTGTAATAACTTTATTCTTTTAAAATTAGGTCATAAATATTACCCCACGTTATTAAAGATTTTCAAATATATCATTTTCAATGACATAATTAATTTATCACTTGCCATTAAACATTTCCCTATTGTTGGGCATTATATTGTTAAAAGTGATTTTGCTATTATAAGTAATATTGTAGTGAAAATATTTTATTATATAAATACTTCACATCACAGATTAATTCCTCAGGTTAAATTCTTAGAATTATTTTGAGTTAAAAGGTATGAATGCTTTTAGAATCTCTTTATATGTATAGACGATGAAAATGCCTTCTGTAAAAAGAGTTCTGATTCAAACTTTTCATCAGACCTCACATTTCATTTGTGAAGTGACTGTTTTCTCCTCATCCTTGCCAACACTGGAAATTATCCCTAGTTTTAATTTGCCTATTCCAGAAATTAAAATTAGGACCATATTATTTTAAAATTTGCATTTCTTTGGTTATTGATTAGGATAGAAATTATCATGCTGACTCTTTTTTTATATATTTCTCAACTATTTGTAGAGCTTGTTTTACAAAATGCCTATTAATGTTCTTTGTCCATTTTTCATGAGAGTATTTAACTTGTTATAATTTTATTGAAAATATTACTTTCTCTTAATTGTGCACCATATGCCTGAAAATTTTTCATATACAAAATAAAGATAAACTTTAATGTCGGAAAATTAAATATTTGATTTTTTAGTTGCTATTATTTTTTGAAAGTTTTAAAAAACTTTTATGTTTTATTATTTTACCTGTGCTTCTCTATTTTAATGAGTTAGCTTTATAATATGTTTTACTATCTGGTTGGATATATCATCTAATTTATTTTATTTTTAAAAAGTAGTTTGAGTATCTTTGTCCATTTATTTTAACAGATAAGACATTTTGCCAGCTCAGGAAGTATTATTGGTATATTTAGAATGACTTTGAAACAGTAAATACCTGTGGGCATAAAAACATTTGTCACAATTAATGAACTGATACTGGTACATCGTCATTAATTAAAGCCCATTTTATTCAGGTTTCTGTTGCTTTTCCTAGTGTCTCTTTTCTGTTCCAGGATACCACATTGTCATCAGCAATCATGTCTCCTTCAGCTCTTCTTGGTTATGATGGTTTCTCAAACTTTCTTTGGGTTTGATGACCTTGGCAGTTTGAGGATACTAGTAAGGTAATTTGTAGAATGTCCCTCAGTTGGTGTTTACTGATGTTTTTCTCATGATTAGACTAGGGTAAGATGTGTTGGGGAAGGAATCCGCGGAACTAAAGTGGCGTTCTTGTCATGTCATATCAAGGGCGCATACTGCCAATTTGATTTATCACCATTGATGTTGACCTTGATCACCTGGCTTGAGATCATGTTAGTCAGGTTCTTCTGCTGTCAAGTGACCTTTTTTGGTTTCCTTCTCCACAATCTACCCTTTGGAAAAATCTCTCTTTATATTTTTAACTGAATATTTTTAGTTGAAGGTTATTGATTTTAGCATTAACTATTTTAAAATACATTATAAAGATTAAACAGTTATCAAAACATTTACCAATTATAAAATATCAATGAGAATGCCCAAGAAAATATAATTTGTAATCTTATTTCACAAAACCATACTTATTTTGCTGTGGTAAACAGTATTTCTATAATTTCTGGAAATACTGAAATTGTGATGCCAGTATTTTATGATTTTATAAAATAAGAATAAAACGTCATGGCAAATGCCAGACTATAAGTCCCATGGAAAGCCATTTTGAGTAAAATTTGATTCATTTAGAAGCACTAATCCTGTATATGACAAAAAGCAACCTATCTAGCTCCATGCCTAATGTGCTTATTGTGGTAGATTACATGACTCTTCACCAAATATTTCAGTTTCTCTCTGTATTAGTTAACTATTGCCACATAAGAAATTAACCTCCGAACTTATAGTGGCTTAAAACAGCAAGCATTTAATATCTCAGTTTCTGTGGATCAGGAATGTGGATCTTCTGCTTCCGGGTCTCATACTGGGCTGCAATCAAGTTGTCAGCCAGAGCTGAAGTCATCTCAAGATTCAGCTGAAGGCGATTCTGCTTCCAAGCTCATCAGTGATTGTTGGCAGGATCCAGTTCCTTATTGGCTATTGGACTTAGTAGGAGGCTTTCAGTTCTGTGCTGGCTGTTGTCCACATGTCACTCTTAGTTCCTAGTCACATGAGCTTCTCCAACATGGCATCTTGCTTTGTCAATGTGAACAACCCAAGAAGGCAAGAGAAAAAATGAGAAAGTGCCAGCAGGAGAGTACTAGCAAGATAGAAGTTAACAGTCTTGAATAACTTGATTATGGGAATCATATCCCAAAACTTCTGGTGAATTCCATTTATTAGGAGCCAGTCACTAAGCCTAGGCCACACTCCAGGGGAAGGGATGACGTAGGGTGTGAGTTCCATAGGGCAAGACCATTAGGCACCATTTCAGAAGTTGCTGGCCATATCATCTCTGTGATGTTCTGCTGCAGGAGGATTATACAGCCCTACCTTGTTGAACCATGCAACTTGCTTTGGCTCATGTAATCTAGGCAGAAATAACACACTTTATAATGTTTCAAGCATTTAAAACCTGATGTTATGAAACTACCTCAGAGAGGCTGGCACTTCTAGAATGGTAGAGTGAGTAGGTTGGCAAATCCTCTTCCCCAAAAGCAACAAAAAAATCTGGACAGTAAAAAATATATATATTCCAACTATGAAAATGAACCAAAGGCATATAATTAACTAAGAAACATCTATTCAAGCAAAACTACCAATCTTTGGGTAAGATCAGTGGGGTTTATGACATTTTAGCCAAGGGATGCTCCAACATTACCCTCAGGGTGGGCAGGCCATGGACACTATCATCTTCACTGCCAAAGTGGACTGACTTGATTTAGAACAGAGCAGAAAATCTCCATGTCCAGGGCACGGTCAAAAATAATAGTGACCTCAATGACAATAGGGAGGGACAATATCTCAGGTAGCCTTAAATTGTGATTAAGATTAGGGCAAGCAATAGGCTACCAGACTTGCCAGAAATATAATGGGAAGATTTAAGAATGATACACTTTCTTCATACTACACACACATTTTAACTCAAAATGGACATAGACCTAAATATCAGAACTAAATCTAGAAAACTTCTAGAGGAAAATAATAGAAAATCTTCATGACCTTAGGTTAGGCATGGAGTTCTTAGGTGTGACACCAAAAGCATACTTTATAGAAGAAAAAAATTCATAAATTGGATTTTGTAAACCTTAACATTTTTCTGTGCTTCTAAGACAATGAAAAAAACAAGCTATAGACTGGGAAAATCTGCCCATCATATATTTGATAAAAATTTTATCCAGAATGTATAAATAACTCTTAAAATTCAATAATAAGAAGATAACTAAAAAAAAAAAAACTGGTGAAAGGTTTGAATAAGTATTTCACCAAAGGTACAGTTAATACACACATGAAAAGATACTTAATCACATTAGTCATTTGAACTAGAAAATGTATTAAACTTGCAGTGAAATACCATTCCATATCCATTGGAATGGCTATAATAAAAAAGACAAACAGTAATAACTGTTGGTGAAGAGATGGAGAAAGTGGCATCCTCATGTGTTGCTCATGGGAATATAAAATGGCTAGCCACTTTGTAAACATTGGGCAGTGTCTTGAAAAGTTACACATGAATTTATCTTAAAACCCAGCAAATCTACTTCTAGGTATCTACTCCAGACAAATAAAAACATGTGTCCACACAAATCTTGTGCATGGATGTACACAGCAGCTTTACATGCAATAACACAAACCGGAAATGACACAAATACCCATCAACTGGTGAATAGATAAAAATGTGATACATTCATACAACAGAAAATTATTTTTTATAAAAAAGGAAACGAACTACCAATACACACTACTGCACAGGTGAACCTTAAAAACACGGTAAGTCAAAGAAGTTGAACATAGAAAATACATATTGTATTCCATTAATAAAGAATGTTCCTAAAAGACAAATTTTCAGACAGAAAGCAGATTAATTATTGCCTACAGCTGGGGAAGAATGTGGGTTCATTGCAAATGGGGACAGGAGATTTCTTGAGAGTGCTAAAAATGAAATGTTTTATAACTGGATTGAAGTGATCAGTTGCACAACTCTGTAAATTTATTAAAAATCACTAAGTTGTTTACTCAGAATTGGTATGGACATTATACCTCAATAAAGCTCTTTTTAAAAGTAAAGAAGTCTGTGTGTGATTTAAATCTCTCTTCTCTGTATCAAGATGACCATTTATGTTCCAGATAAATCTATTTCAATAGCTTGGGTTGCAAAATGAAGACATATGTGGTGCAGGGCTATAGGCAATCCATGATGGATGTGAACATTCAGAAAATAACCTCCGTCATTGTAAGCCACAAAGGTTTAGGCATAACAGAGCCTATTCCAGTTGGCACATTTAGGTTTCTAAGAAATAAAATGTATTATGACATTTTTATGTTAAATTCTTCCATGAAAATTTTTCATTTAAGTAGTAAAATTGTTACAAAATGTGTTTTTTGTAGTTTCATAATGTAACTTTATAGTTCTATAAAAATACAAAAGTTTCTGTGACAGGTAGGTGTTTCATGCAACTCCAAATCATAGGACAAAATTATTTATACATATTTGCAAAAGCACATTATTTGGGATGGGTATCCTAATGAAAAAAATTGACCCAGCCCTTACCTTCATAAAGCTTATAGTCTAAAAAACTGTATTGTCTGTATGTTTTGTATCACCTATTAGGAATGCATTCTAACTTTATTTTCATATTGATATTGATTCCTTTTCTGTGACTCTTGACTGACCAGGTAATTTTTACTTTAATTTGTAGTCATTTTTTATTTCCACCAGCAGGTGGAACCCTTTAGATTTATTTTATCTCTTACTTTAAACAGCAGTATTTGTCTTCGGGCTTTCATTTTTAAGAATTATGGTCTTCTTTCACTTAATATTTATTTCTAGAAAAGAAGTAAATGATAGGAGGCAAGAATGGTGACTCCACATTCCCAAAAAAGTCTCTTTAAGTTCACAGACACTTTGTCATAGAACACATGGAGTAAATGCTTAAGATAGAGTCTGTACTTCTAATGGAGAAAAAATATGTATGAGCTAAAATTGAAGAGGCTTCATTTTTCTAGACCAGGGTTTGGCAAACTTTTTGTAAAGGATAAAAAATTAAATATGTTAGTCTGTGTGGGGCTTAAGGTATCAAAACTACTCCAGTCTGCTGTTGTAGCTCAGCACAGGCAGCCATAAACAGTGAGCAAAGCTGTGTTACAATTACATTCTTATATAATAGGCAGGCAGATTTAGTCTTTGGGCTGTAGTTTGCCGACCCTTCAGGCCAGTGGCTCTCGCACTTGAGCATGAATCAGAATCACCTAAGAGGCTTGTTAAAGCACAGATCTCCAGAGTTTCTGATGAGGCATGTCTCTGGAGGGGCTCAAGGAACTGTATTTCTATGTAATTTTTCCGGTGATGCTGACGCGGCTCGTCTCAGAAATACATTTTACTCAGGAACCCCTACTCTGGGTAATATTTTATAATTTCTGCTGCCTTGTTTTTGTAACATTTTAGAAATAGACGTTTTCTTAACATGAATACTATAAGACTTCCTAAAGACATCATTTGTTATAGAAAAAGCTGGCGTGGGAGGGAGGTAAGACTATATTGTGACTTTCGGTTTAGTCCTCACCATCAATTATAGTGCTGAGGTATTTTGTAGTTGATAATGGTGCTACACAAAATACATCCTGGGGCGCCTGGGTGGCTCAGTCGGTTAAGCGTCTGATTCTTGATCTCAGGTCATGATCTCATGGTTCATGACTTTGAGCCCCACATTGGGATCTGCATTGATAGTGTGGTGCCTGCTTGATACTTTGTCTCTCCTTCTCTCTGCCCCTCCTCTGCTTGTGCTTTCTCTCTTTCTCAAAAGAAAAACAAATAAACTTAAAAAAAAAAAAGGAAATACATCCTGTGGGTCACAAGCTGGAAATGCGCTGACATTGGTGTAAGAAGTTGGGAAAAGAAGCACCCACCACTCAGAGGCAAACACTACTTTCTTCTAGATATAATTTCTGTATTTTAATGCATGTATTTACACATAAAAGGTCATATTATATGTAGTATAGATATAGTATATATAATATATATAAATATATATAAATAAAATGTATATATAAAATACATATATAAATAAAATACAGTATTTTGTATTAAAAGTATATATAAATTATATATGAGTAAAATATATAAATATGTAAATTTTTAAAGTAAATATATAAATTATGTTTAAATATAATTTATATTTAGGTTATATGATAAAATATATTTTATTTATATATTTATATATAACATATTAATATTATTTTATAGTAATATATTAACATTTATGCTATATATGTTATATATGTCATATAATTAACATGTATATCTGTTATATATGTTATATATTATAATATAGCCTTAACTGTGTAAAAATATATTATAAAATATACGAATTTTGTAATATGCTTTTTAAGCTCAGTGATCAGAATCATTTCCTCTTGCTATTAAAGATTATTTGTAAACATCTTTAATGGAGTGTAATATCTCCTTATATATGAACCAGTCCCACAACCTCCATAATTCTTGTGTTCCCTTTAAGTCTTTCTCTCTAGAAATAATTCTGCAATAAATATCTTTGTGCATAAATAATCACCATTTTAGATTTCTTTTAAAAACAATTAATAGAAGTAGAATTTCTGGACATATACTTTTTTATTAAAAAAGTTAATGTTTATTTATTTTTTGAGAGACACAGACAGAGTTGGAGAGGAACAGAGACACAGGGAGACACAGGATCTGAAGAAAGCTCCAGGCTCTGAGCCTAAGTCTGAGGTGGTGCTCGAACCCATGAAATGTGAGATCAAGACCTGAGCTGAAGTCAGACGCTTAACTGACTGAGCCACCCATGTGCCCCTGGATATATATTTTTAATTTCTGGATTTTTTAGGGCTATAGATGGATATTAGGGTTATTTTGGGTGTAACTTCACACTTATTATATGACATTCATTTTCACTGTACCCTATCCAGCACTGGGCATTCTATGCAGTATTTTTTATATATAAAACAGAAAGTAACTGTAATGGCTTAATTTACCCTATTATTTATAAAAGTATCTGCTTATCCTTTCTGTCTCTATTACCAACCCTATCTCATAGTCTTTTCATATATCTCATTTCCTCTACCCCCAACAGCATCACACACACACAAATACAATTCCAAGATACCTTGAGTCACGGCCAAACACTGGCCAAGTCTGCATTCTCTAAGGTGTTGTCTTACCTGGCAGAAAGGTATGCATCTCTGCAAATGTGCAGGGCAAAAGCCCCACTCACACACAAAGCCACATCAGTGTGGTACTCCAAAGAATGGTCTAGGGATCATGGGTTGAAGCAAACCAACAGAGGGAAAGGCTGATTTGGCTTCCACAAGAAGCTGCAAATGTACTCCCATGGCTATAGAAGCCCTCACCCAAGAAAATTTCTCCCTGAAGATTGAATAGAGAGAATGGGCAAACTTTATAAACCTCTGGTTGGCCCAGCTTTGAAATGTGTTTTCAACAAGCTTACGGAGAAACCTTGAAAGAATCTTGTTTTCAGGAAGAAAAGAAGACTCTACAGTGTCTGTGCTGATAGACAACTGAAGGTCAGATGAGAAAGAAGCTGTCCCTGAAGATTCCAGGACTGAGAGATGACACACTATGACCAATTCTTTCCCTACTCTCACACATGGACTTTGGACTCAACACTAGGAAAACAGGGGTGTAATCCCAAAATGATTCAGTTTCCACCACTCAGCAGAATGCAGTCTGAAAGTTGAAATTAAGTTCAGGTGAGATACGCGAGATGAATGTTATATTTCTTGCAAGCTTGCTGTGTGGACTGAGACTCAAACCCAAACTCCTATCCTTTTCTGATACTTTACTACCAGGTATTGCACCAATCACTGTGGCTCTAGCCTCCATGAAAAGGATATTCAGAACTGACGATAGATACAACTGAGGTAAAAACATGTCTACACAGTATGAATGTTTTCACATAACTGGCTTACTGGTGAAAACAACATTGTGTTCAACAGAGTTGATGAGGGGCGCCTGGGTCGCTCAGTTGGTTAAGCGTCTGATGTTGGCTCAGGTCATGATCTCACAGTTTGTGAGTTTGAACCCCGTGTCATGCTCTGTGCTGACAGCTCAGAGCCTGGAGCCTGCTTCTGATTCTGTGTCTCCTTCTCTCTCTGTCCCTCTCCCAATCACTCTCCCTCTCTCTCTAAAAAATAAATAAACATTAAACAATTTTTTTTAAGTTCAACAGAGTTGATGATTAAAGGAAGCCCAGATCGTTGATACACAAGGCCATATCCCTGACAGCCTGACCAAATTTATAGAGAATAATAGCAGCAGAACCGACTTTCTGTATTTATATTTTTGGTTGAACTTTATGATGAAAAACATAGAACTGTTCTGAGTTATTTTAACATTAAACACATTCGTCCTTGGAATTGGAAAATGCTAATGCTTTCCTATGTCCATATGCTGAATAAAATTGAGAGTAAACAGAGCTAGCATATTTTGGGAATCACTACTATCATCATCAAACCAATTAAAAATTCATTTCAAGGTGGTTATAATAGTAGTATTTGTTGTTATTTATATATCTGAAGAAGAGACGCTTCTGTGGTGGTATACTATACTACATATATTAACAATAGAAAAAGAACCAAAAAAACTTGTCCATTTCATAAATGCCGGAATTGTTTCTTAAAGCCTAAACTTTTCAGGATTAACATCTTAAAGACAAAATTCTTTCTGCACCATTGTAAGCTTAACATTTTCAAACAAAATCATGTGTGTGGTCATAAAAGCATAACAGATTAAGAATAATAATGTTTGATTGTCTGACTCATGTCTACATGAGTCTTCATTTATTTGACCAGATTGCCATAGCCTACTCATAAATTAAAAAGCTTTTAAGGAATTAATAGTACAGTTTGTCCTAGACTATAACGTAGTTTACAGTTTCTAACATATTTATCAGTTTAAAGAAAAAAAGGTTGTGTTGTAACAACCTTACTTCTATTATGGCACATATTATCCAAAAAGATTTTATAGAATAAGACTTTGCTAGGAATTTCCTCAGCCAGTTAGCATTTTCCTATAGTTAGTAATTGTTTTTGTATAAGAATTTTGTCTCTTCAACAACAGGGTAAACACATAGAAGACAGAAAATGTTGTACATTGTTCTTTATAGCTCAAAGCATCACGTACTTCTGTAGGATTCAGCCATACTTTGTGCTTGAAAAAAATCTCATTCTACATGTCAGCTTTACATGTACTCTTCTCTTTTTCTTGAAGGCACATCAACCACTGAATACCAAAAAGTGTTATTAAATCAAATATTATTTAAATAAAAAGAATTAAAAGTATTAAATAGTGTGTGAGATGAAAATTGCAGCAGTGGCTATCATGCATACATGATATGTGTATGACCACTAATTGTGGTCATTCTTGCCCTGTGCCATAAAATGTGGTACATAGAAAAAAATCTCTGTGTAGTCTCAACCTTCTCTAGGATACTGTTAACAGTTACACTGACATTTCAGCCAGCCTCAGAAGGCCAAGTTTTTTCACCAGAGGAAGTCCTGTTCTTGAGTCCTGGATTTTGACCCAAGTCACACCTGAAACTCCACGTGTACTTCCTGATCCCATCAAATATCTCTGTTGTCCTGCATTTTCTACAGCTCTCCATGAGTGTTGTTTAACATTATGGAAAGGTATGAGAAAGTTTTGGCTACCAATAGAGTTGCCATTCCAATAGATGCCTGGCACTCCTTCTCTTGTGGTTATATTGCCTGGTTTTATAACCACTAAATTAGATTTATTAGCCATAGTTAAAGCCTAGAGTATCAAAAATTGAGGTTCCTGTATATTGTATGTACTCACACAAGAAGACATATTTTTTCTTATTGGAGGTTTTTGTTGTTGTTGTTGCTGCTGCTGCTGTTGTTTAATGAGTCTTTTGAGCTGTTTGCAATCTCTTTGTCTTGGACTTTATTGGAATCACCTCTGGAGGAAAATCTGGGGCACTTTGAGCCATTTCCATGATACTATTCTTGTTAAAGCTTCCACATCCTCAGACTTATTTTGAAGAAATAAGGGAAGTCTGTGGCATTTTGGGTGACTGCCATTCTCATAACCATTCTGGTTAAAGCTACCACATCCACAGATTCATGGTGAAGAAAGCTCTCTGTGTTAGTTAGCTCTTGCTGTGTGACAAAGAACCTCTAAATCTCAGCAACATTTCTTTAGCGTGTGTATCAGTGGGGGGAGGGGGAGTTGACCAGAGGTTTGCTGACCTGGAATGGACCAAGGGAAGTGAGGCATTTAGGGCACTTATGCTCTGCATGCCTTTCATTCTTTTCTTGGGTCCAGCAGGCTGGTCCAGGTCTGCTCTTTCTGTGTCAATGACAGAAACACACAAAGATAAGAAAAACGCAGGTCATCTTGATTTAGGTGCAGCACTGGCATACTACCATTTCTGCCTCATCCCATTGGCCAAAATAAGCCATGTGGCCACACCCAAAATCAAAGAATAAGAAACTACATTGTACCTCTTTAACAGGAAAAATGTGAAGTCTTATGGCAAACAGCACAGATACAGGGAAGGGTAAAGAACTAGAGCCATTAATGCAATCACATGGCCACAAGCTTTTCTTTATCCACAAATTACCTTGCTAGGAGCTCCAGGATTACATTACCTTTGTATCACTGAGTTATGAATTAGCATCTAATTCAATAGCAGCTATAACAGCCCTCATACATGTTCTTTACTAATGGCAACTATTATCATTGGGATCTTAATGCACATTAGATCTGACCAACGTTTCAAAATTCTGAGAGGAGTAAGTCTAGTTCTCCAACAGTCACTAGTTGTGTGACCTTGAGGAAGTTTTTAAAACTTTCTGTCTCATTTTTGCCAATGTAAAATAGCAATGAAAAAAAATAGTATCTACTTCATGGGATTGTTGTGATAATTCAGAGATAAACATTATGTGCTTAAATCAGGGGTCAGCCACTTTTTCTGAAAAGGGCCAGATGGTAAATAATTTAGGCTTTGTGGATCTGTAGGGTCTCTGTTACAATGTCTTGGCTTGGTTGTTGGGGTGCAAAAGCAGCCATAGGCAGTGTGTAAACATATCGGAGCAGCTGTGTTCCAATAAAATCTTATTTACAAAAACAGGTAGCAAGTTGGATTTGAACTGGGCCAATCTATAACAGTTTGTGGAATACTGACTTAGAAGGTGCATACATATAATAAGCACATACTAAATAAGTTATTTTTATAATTACTCTTATGTCACAGCAGGTATGAGGAAGTAGACCCCAAACTGATGAACAGAAGATTCCCAAGGGACTTTAATGTTCAGTTTCAGTTGCTTTCCTCCTTAAAGGAAGATGATGGTTCTCTCTAGCAACTTACAAAGACCAACAAAGAAAATGGAAATCTATACAGATAACAGGTCCTTTCCCTCCTACTAGAAGTAATGCCTCTGTTAAGGAATGCCCAGGAATGGTACAGAATCTTGCCCAGTTTCTAATATATGCCAGAGGCCCCTGAAAGAGCTCTTGAAAGGACATGTATACAGTATTCTTTATCATGCCTGGGGGATCCCACAATTGTGACCAGTGTGGAGGAGCAACCAGAATTACAGTCTAGGCTCCCTCACAAACTTTCTTCAGCAGCAAATCCTAGACAATTTTAGCTAAGGATATCAGCAGTTTAGGCTTTGAAGGAAGGAAAGTCAAAAAAATGACCCAATGGGAAGAGGCTTGATACTGTCCTTGGTATGAAAGGAACACTAATATGAACAATTTTTCTGATGTTTATGCAACACTCCTTTCCCAAGTATTGCCTCCATCAAACCCTGCAACTGTAAATTTGCAAAGAGAGAGATAATTTATTTCTAAAATGAGGTCCATCTCCCGGGTATAGTTGATTTATTCTGAGGTGGACATTTGGTCCTAGTTGGGCAAATGGGTTCTTGTACTGAAATTTTTGCATCAGGGATATAAACAGAATATTTCCCATCTAGGTCCTTGGACTAACCATAGTAGGCAAGTACAAATCTGTTGGCAAACATAGTTTTTGCCAGTGGACGGGGACACAAAGGAAAATTTCTCTGTACTTCTCCTGGAGTGGGAAGAAACTGTACTTTCTAATTCTTTCTCTTTGTTAGGGATCCTACCCTTTCCTCCCTTCTAGTTCATGTGAGGATGGCAATATACCAGAGTATGCTTATCTCCACTTGGAGATCACATCTCTGTTTAAAGACCCACTCAATTGGGTCTCAATTGGTAGGGGGAAAAACACTGCTCCTGGCTTCACCTCCACAACCAGAAAATTAGTCCTTAATCAGACTAATTAAATGCTGTAAGTGCTTTTGGGCTCACAGTCAAAAATTTTAAAGTTATATTAAAAATGTGTCCCAGTTATTATGGGTAAAGATAAAGGCTGTTTTGTAGCTATTATTCAGGCAGTGCAACAATTATATTAGAATCCCTCCCTACTCTCTACAAACTAGATTCTTGCTCACCATTCAGGACACAATTCATATCCTTATTTGCCATGAAGTCTCACTAGGCTAAGAATTTCATATTAAGTACTCCCTTCTTTGATCTCACACTGCATTTATTAGTAATACGTTTAGCTGACATTTTTCATGTTGTTTATTGTGCCCTCTGCCACACCCGCACAATGCCTTGTGGAAGAGGCAGCCCTTGTGTTCTTCACACATCACTCCTCCCCTCAACTCGAACAAACAGCTGGTTTACCTCTCCATTTGCCAATGGCTGGGTGAGAAGAATTTCCCCCTCCCAATGGAAAATATTAGCTCAGGCTAAGTGAGTTTCTAATTATTAGCTAAGAGATCCTGTCTCAGGAATCTGAACTCAAACTCTAGAAGGGAAGAGGGCAGAGAAAGACAGAAGAATAGACCCAGACAGTAATCATATCTCGTTAATGGTAGAGCATTGGTGCTGGGGTCCTATTAGCTGCCTTGAATCCAGGACAAGCCTCCAGCTCTTACCTTTCTATGACTCCATGGCATGGAACTTTATCCTAGAGTTCCATGAGATCCCATCTTTCTTATTACATGAATTCTAAAGACCCCCATCTTTCCAGTGAGTCCTATGATTGGAAATGAAACTAACTAAAACACTAGCCATTTATTATTTGCTTTCTAGTGTCTTTTGTTGCAAATTGCATGTCTGTCTTTTTATTTACCGAGACTATCAGCTCTTTGAAGGCAGAGGTATTATGTATCTTCCCAAAGGAGCTAGCCTAGTCTTCATATACACTGAGGTCCCCAGGAAGAACATATTAAATTGGAGTGACATCCAATCCCAACATTCTTTCTAAAACCAATTTAAAAGTTATTCTAAATATATCTGTTATATGCTATTTTCAATAATAACAGCTGAATTCTTTCTTTCATATGCGGGATATCCTACAAGAATTCTTCCCAGACAGCAGAAAGAACAACAGAACAGTTTCTCGAATCTATTATTTTCTTCTGCATTTAATGTACTTACACTAGAAACAGAGAATCAGCCAGCAACTTCCTTAAACAAGTACGATGTATTCATAGCACCAAATGTTCTGCTGGCAAAACTTTTCACCCCTCAGTTCTTTGCATACATAAAAACCATACCTGGAGGTGAAGAAAAATACCATGAAGAAGAGGAGTGAGAAATGATGGCAAGCCAGAAAAGTACTAGGTAAGTATATTACCAGCGGTTTGCACTCCTCACGGGTAGCCACACCCACGTTGGGGAATAGAAGCAGGAGGTGGGGTATCATCTCCCACCCTTCATCTCCACACTGCATTCTGACAGCACACAAGAGGCTCATTATGTATGAGTTTACAGAGTAACTCTACAAGGCTTTAGTTTTCCTCAAGTCTGTGATGTTTTGACATTTCAAACTATTAATCTTTAATAGAAAAGATAAATCAAAGGCAGGTTACCTTGGAAGGATTTTATTTAGCAATATTCTTAAATTACATCTCATAACTTTGATCCTTCCCTGGAAGGCTATACTTGAATAAGAAACTTTCACAAAATTTTAAAATCTTAACTTTTAAAATACTCAATAAAGATGCAAGAAAAGAAATTATGTATTTTTAAAACATATTCAGGATCAAATTACTTGTACTATGTTTTTATAATTAATAAAAAAAAGAAAAATCACACAAATGTTCTTTTAAAAGCAGAGACTATTTTGTGTGTTGTTTCATTAGAATTAAGTCCCTATATCAGCCACCATTACATTTCTGCCCTTTGAAAACCGGGCTAATTCTAGAATTTTATGAAAGGATTGGGAGAAACTGTCATTTTCTACCAATTTCTCCTAAAACATGATTTATTCTCTTCCAGATTTTGTTTCCAGAAAAACCAACATTGTTTCTTTCTCTGTAAGAAATGCTATGCTATAAATTTCAATTTCCCCCTCCCACTGGAAAATATTACCTAATCTTTTTATACTCTAAATAAAAATTCAGCTGTTAGTACTCAAGAATTTAAAAATGCTACTTTTCTAATCTGTGTGTCTATGGCAGTAGACAAGACCAGCTTCCATCTAGAAATTGAAATAGAGCAATTGGAGATGTGATTTGGAAGTCTTTTATAGTACACAGCCATTGTTTGGCCTCCTGCTCCCAAAATCCTTTCTGCCTATGAAGACCTACTTATTCACTTGTTTCAGTTTATTGGGGCCTAGATGAGCCTGACCCACTGGAACTCTCCAATGGGAACTCCTTCAACACTTGCTGAAACAACAAACTATTCATTCTGTCCTGTGGTTGTAGGTAGTACCTTTTCCAGTAGCGATCTCACTTGTCACCTGTTACATAGCAGGCATTTGTCTTCAGTGAGACTGCTACCTCCCCCAACTCCAGAGGTAGGTCCTGAGTAGTATAACCAATCAGAATTTCTATCCCTCTAGCCCTAGATATTGGTTCCAGGATGGCATGACCTAAGCTTAGTCCTCACAGAATGAAATTCAGGATTTCTATCCAATAATTGAGGGGAAAGATTTGTTCTCTTACTCTGATTGCTGTGCTATGGATCTGTAAGGCCTGGAATGCCAAAGGACTAAGAAAATCCCAGAGAGTCTGATTGAACCCATCCAAAACTGCACTACATCTATACTTCTATCTGTCATGTGATCTGGTACATTTATTATTTAAACCAGTTTGCGCTTAAGATCATGTATGCCTGAAGTTTTCATTACCATGTCTGCCATTACATGGAGAAGGCCCACTCAAGAATAAAGCCAAAGTGAAGAAAAGAAGAGCCAGGAAAAAGAGCTGGAGAGACTGAGTGTTGGTTACAGCATTGAGGTTCCTTCTTCATATGTAAATTAATAGAGTATCCCTTCTTATTTAAATTTATTTGAGCTGGGTTTCTTCTTGCAAATGTGGACTCGTGACAAATTCAGCAGTGTTTCTGAGTTTTACAATTTATAGGTTCCAAGACTGGATTATTATTCCATTGTAAAGGCCATCATAAAAACTGGATTTGAAAACAAAACAGAGATAAAACAAATACTGTGATCTCTCAGAACTAGTTTGAATATAATATAACCATTGGTCAGAACACCTTAAGTTAAGTTGTTATTCAGGCAAATAACCAATTTGCTACTTTAGGGGATAGTACTGACTACAAATTACAGTAAAAGTTCAAACATGGCTTAGATAAATTACATCACCCTTTCAATACTGTTTGGGGGTCGTTTTATATGCTCCCATGGGATGATTATTATCTATTTTATACTCCAGGCTCCAAAGGAGACTCAAGGTTTCGTCTCTCTCCAAATCACCATGAATAAAGAAAGACTGCATGGCTCAAGGCCAAGAGCTCTCTGGGCTCCAGTGCTAAGGGATAAAACTTCTAATACAAAACAAGAGGTTTGACATTGCTATGGCTTTATTCTTCTTTCTGCAGTTATTATTTTCAAAATCTCCTCTTTGGGTGCTATCTTTTTTAAAAAAATTATTTTTAGATGTTTATTTATTTTTAAGAGAGAGAGAGAAAGAGAGACAGTGTGAGCAGGGTAGGGTCAGAGAGAGAGGGAGACACAGAATCCAAAGACAGGCTCCAGGCTCTGAGCTGTCAGCACAGAGCCTGACGCGGGGCTTGAACTCATGAACGGTGTGATCATGACCTGAGCTGAAGCTGGACGCCCAACTGACTGAGCCACCCAGGTGCGCCTGGGTGCTATCTTTATGGGGAATATTCTAGACTATTCTCCCATGCATCAGTCATTGTCACAGGAGTTTTGGATCCTTCTTTCCAAGAGTTTTTTCTACTTCCGGCACCCTTCACCTCTTACAAATGGACAGAACGAACACTGGAGGAGTCAGACCAGAAGACCATAAACTCAATGATTAAAATACAGATTGTATGAGAGAGAAGCTGTATTGGATGATATTTCAAACAGCCTATCAAAAAAAATATTTCATGAGACAAGCCTGGGTGGCTCAGTTGGTTATGTATCTGACTCTTGGTTTCAGCTCAGGTTGTGAAATTGAGACATGAGTCAGGCTCTGTGCTGAGCATTGAGCCTGCTTGGGATTCTATTTCCCTCCTTCTCTGTTTCTCTGTCTCTCCTTCTCTCTCAAAATAAATAAATAAGCTTTAAAAAAATCTTCATGAATCAATTCTATCCCCCAGTAAAGGGTCTCTCAACAGAAACCTAGATATCAGTCACTGTAAACTATTTGACATTCCCTAAGAATTCACTATGCTTTTTAAACATGCTAAGCCTCAGTTCCTCCTGTATTTTAATGGAAATAATAATTATACTTCGCTTGTAAAGCTATGGAAAAATTAACTGTATATATAGTCCTTAAGCATGCAGTAAACACTCAATAAATGTTAGGTTTAAGACATACCTCTGCCATGGCCCTTATTAGACTGCAATAGATTAACATGCTTCTTTTAGGAGACTGTGTGGTGCATGAGGGTAGAGTCTCTAAGTAATCTGCATTTGTGCATACAATATTTAGCAAAATTGGGAAGTTCTCAATAAACATATGTGTGTTACATAATAATTGTATTTTAGAGTTTAAACTTTGGCCATGAGAGAAAATGGGAAAAAAGACTTTCATATTTAAATCATCACATATAAATTCAAATAACAAGATAATAATATGCTGATTTTCTAGATTTATGCTTTGCATTCCTTCTAAATTCAAATGTTATATCATCTCTGAATTTGAAGGGTAGGTAGTACAGAATACAAGGAATGCAAGCACTGGTCCAGTGTGTACAGATTATAGTAAATCAGAGTGTTCCCAATGAGAATCAGGAAATAGTTCTAAATGTCTTTCCTCTTCTTTCCCTCGATCTCTGGTCCTCTATGAAGACACTCAAATTTACCTCAGGCATATGTACTACTTCTCTTACACTACGGATATGGGAAGCACCAGAATGTCTGAGGATTACAGGAAGTGGATGGAGCTAGCAAGGGTTCTGAGTCTATCTATGCTCTTGGAACTTTTATTTATAAAGAAACACTCATTTGCTTGTCCCCCAAACCTAAATCACCCCAATTTCTTGAGAATGTTACCACTTATGGCAAGTGTTTAGTTTCTCGTGCTTTCAACAATACCAGTCTTTCAATGAAATCCTTCAACAATTTTAAATCTTTCTGCTCTAAAACAAGCCTTCCCCCTCTCAGAGTGAGCATATCAGTACAGCCATAAATGACAGATATATATGGATCCATTGAATATTTTTCATTCAAAATGACAGTCCCATGCCCTCACAAATATGAACATTATTTGCAAAGTGTATAGCCCATGAAGGCTTAAAGGAAATGGTAAAATTAGAAGGCAAGGAAAACATTTTTCATGATGATTTGTTTAAAAAGTAGGAAAAAAAAATCTTACCTTGTGGGTAAGTTTATGATCTCTAAATAGGCCAAGAAAATCAAGTAAAACATAAAATACTTGCATATTCTTAAAAACCAAGTTTACAGTATATCTATAAAAGGAGCTGAAAATAGGCATCATATTTTCAAATATCCAGTCTTCAAACTTAAAAGTTTATTGTCATTTCCCCCTGTGGCTTCTGTACTTGCCAAAGATTTTTATGAGGATAGCTGTTTAAATCTGATTCTCAGGAAGGCATCCTGTTTTGAAACTCAAAATGTCCTTGGCATTTAGAATATCATTCATTTAGGTGCATTTCATAAACCTGGAAACATGAAAATTCTAACTAAGATGTAAAAGAAACACTGGAGTTAGTAAAAAGAAGTTTTAAACCAATCTTCTCTGGAGATTTAATACAGAGCAGATTAGTTTTCTGAACAAATAATTTAGGGATGCACGATTTGAAAAAAAATCTCTAATTTCTTTTATGCTTTTCCCTACTAGGTGATGACTTTATTATTTCTTTACCTAGAGGCATGATTCACTTGCTGGAGGGTTCACAAAGTTAGTGACTTCTGTCATAAAGTCATATTTTTCAAGAAACAAAACAAGTCACCAAAGGTATTTGTATTCCTTTCTGCCAATTATAGATAGACAAAATTAATAAATAAAATAATTATTTAAATTAAACAAAATAGCATTATATTAGAGAGTTCACTTACTGAATTTGAGGAGGGGGATAAAAAAGGATCTTGGTGAAATTCATGGCCTTTCTTGTGACTCCAGATTCCTGGCTGTGATTCTGGATTAGACACCAATGCATTTTCCATTGTCCTGTGTGAGAGAGATGTAATTAGTCTTTGATAAACGGAGCTATTTCTAGACTGTTGCATGATTCTGAAAGATCTTAAAAGAACAGATTGTAGGTCTGTTCTTTAAAAAACATTTAGCAATGGACAAATCCTACTTTCCATCTCTACTTCATCCACGCTAATGTCTACATGTTGAGAAATAGTCTAGAAATCTTTGAGCTATAGAAATTGAGTGTTTCAGTCTTTGGGTTACAGAATTGCTACATAAAAAAGATAAACTCAAAGATTGTTGTTAAGACTTAGGACGTTATATTTAGATTATTAAGTTTCCATTTCTAAAACAAGAGTCCTATACTCCTTGGGCTTTTTTGAGAGAATAAAGATGATAGTGGTTAAGAGGCCTTCTCTGATAAGATGAATATCCCTTTCCCAGAGATGTCCATAATCTAATCCTCAGCACATTTGACTATGTTACATAACAAAGGAGACATTGCATATGTGATCAAGAATCTCAGAGATGAGAAGATTTTTCTATATTATCCAGGTTGCCCAATACAGTAACCAGGATCCTTATAGAAGGAAGGCAAGAGGATCAGAGTTAAAAGAAGATAGTAGAATAGAGAGAGATTGGAAAATGCTATGCAGCTGGCTTTGGAGATGAAGGATGGGGCTCCATGGATGGATCCATGGATACAGGAGGCATCTAGAAACTAGAAAAGACCTTGAACCTCCAGAAGGAACAAGGCCTGCAACCCCCTTGATCTTAGTGCACTGAGACTGATTTTGGATTTCTGATGTCCAGAAGTGTAGGATAATAAATTTATGTTTTTTAAGCCACCAAGCTTATGATAATTTGTTACAACAGCAATAAGGAAACTAACATATCTCTAGTAGTTTTTTAATGTATACCAGATCTATAGACATTCTTTAACACTGAAATGGTCCACATGTCAATGTTGAGGCATTCAGTGAACAATGGAACCTTAGGGAAAATTTTACTGGGTAAATCACATTTAAATGATTATTCTTTGGCATTATTGGAAATTTTTCCCTAGCCAAAAATGTGATTTATCTGGTGACAGAAATTACAGTAGGCCTTAGGACAATGAAGGAAATAATTCCATCCTTAGTTGAAGATTAAGACAAAGTTTGGAGGAAAGGGTTTGCTCTGGCCCAGCATGTGGATGAGGCAAGAAATCTTTCTGACGCCAACACCCATGCACTGTATGGATGTCCAGAGTAAGTTCTCTCTCTCTCTAATTTTATTTTCTATAAATTCTATAACAAAGTCAGTATAGCTAGGCTATAGCTATAGGGATTAAGCCTAGGCTCATGGGTCCATTAATGATACTAACACTGGGAAAGGGGTTCCTACATCATGTCTGACCCCTAAGAAACCAGAGCAAGACCAGCTGCAGTAACATATGTGTTAGGTACATATGTGCTAGGCACTGTCTCTACCTTAGAGAGAGACCTGTCAGTTTTGAAAGCAACACTGGATCAAAGCAACAGAATCAACAGTAAATAAATCAGGTATTTTGGTCAAGATATGATAAGCAAAAATGACTGTCACAACTTAGGAAGAATCTCTGAGAATCTTAGACCTATCACTGGGATATTCTGAATTGGAAGGAAGAACATCTTTATTAGATGATGATTACAAATATTTAGTTTTAATATTAAAGGACAGGTAAACTGGTTTTATGTGTTCAACATGGTAAAGTGATGTATATTATTCAGAGGTCTCCAGTTATGATGGAGTAACTTTTAGTAGAATAATTCTGTGACAGAAACAACTATAAAAGCTGAATAAATTATAAATATATAAAATATTTGAAGATAATGCAGACAGGGTTTGAAGGGCTATGATTCCTGAGAGAAGAGAAGCACAACAAGGTGAACTCTAAAGTCAATCTGGCCTTTTCCCTGAGGCATTTGCTAGTTCACAAAGTGGGGAATAGGATCTGAGTAGAGAGCTAGAAGCACGATAGGACAGGGCTTGACTCTGCCAACGTGATTAAAACTTGATGAAAAGCAAAATTTCAGAGAGGAAGGATTGACCCAAGTAAGGCCAAAAATTACGCAGGTGATTTACCTTGAGAAGCTTGTGAATTTTAAGCTATAAATGCATAGAGTAACTTCAAGAAATTCACCAGAAAACAGCAGCTGTAAGGCTAGAGCTGAGCAGAAATTTTTTGCTTGGGAGACAGAGTATGGAGTTCAGAGACTGCTAAAATAGAACCTGTAAACACCAAGGCTTTCATCTGAGACCCTAGAAAGGCTCTGCCTATAGAAATAAATCTGTCCCAAAGGGACATTCCTAATAAACACTAACACCAGCCTGCATCAGGATCAAAGTGATCTGACTGCACTCTTCTGCTTCCCAGAAGAAAACTTAATCTCCATAATTGTTCATCACAATAACAGCATTCAGTAAAAAATTATGTGACATATTAAAAAAAAAACAGGAATGAATGACTCAAACCAAAAGAAAGACAACAGAAACAGGCCCACAGGTGTGGGAGTTTTACTTAAATAAGCATGTTCTACTAAGTAAGTTTAATATGTTTAGAATAAGAGAACAGCCACAGAAATTCAGCATAGACATGACTCCATCGAAAGGAATCAAGTGGAAATTCTACAGCTGAAAAATATCTGAAATTAAAACTTAAATGTTAAATGTCTGCATCCAGGCAGGATGCAGAAGATAGTAACAGGCCATAACTCCCACCTGAACCAAAAAAAAAAAAAAAATTCAAATAAATTACACAACTGTATTTTTAAGAAAACTAGAGACCTGTGGATACAAAGAAGAATTGAGAAGCTAAAATACCAGAGGGGGGAGAAATTCTCTTAGGTAAGCTGAATTTGCCAACTACTTTTTCCTAGGAAGTGTCTGTTGCGTCTGTGCATGTACAAAGAATAAGGCCTGCCATACACGGAGGGACTCTAGTAATGTAAAGGGGAGAAACGTGGGACTTTTGACATTTGTGTCATCTGCAGTCAAGTTCCAAACAAGAGGAGTCCAGTAGAAGGGCCACTCAGCTGAACCTAGCCCAAATTGTTAACCCATTTAACAGGGAGCGAATAAAATGATGTTTGTTTTGAGCCACTAAGTTTTGGAATAGTTTGTTACACAGTGATAGACAAGTTCCCAAATTCTAAAATTCCCCACATGTAGGAAGATGATTCAGATGTCTGCAGCTAAAAAAATTAAACTGTAAACAAAATGATAAAAACAAATAAATACATAAATAATATCATCTGCTCACAAAGATATAAATGTGGTTCTGTCAAAGACACCAGTTATGGCCACTTAAAAAAGACAAGTGATTAAAAAAAATAACATTATGTAAATACGGAAATTTGAAAAAAAACACCTAAATTTGAGAAATGAATACCTTTCTAAGGAAATTTGAATTATCAGAATGAATCAGGAGGAGGTACATAGGTGTAGTGTCCACAACTATAGAATTAAGATAGATAAAGGTCTACCCTTTTAGGGGCACCTGGGTGGGTCAGTCTGTTAAGCATCTGGTTCTTGGTTTGGGCTCATTTCATGATCTCACAGTTTTTGGGTTCGAGCCCTATGTCAGGTTCAGCTCTAACAGTATGGAACCTGCTTGGGATACTCTCCTCTCTTGAAATAAATAATTGTTTTAATGTTAATTTTTTAACGTTTTATTTATTTTTGACAGAGAGAGACAGCGTGAGCAGGGGAGGGTCAGAGAGAGAGGGAGAACACGGAATCTGAAGCAGGCTCCAGGCTCTGAGTTGTCAGCACAGAGTCGATGCAGGGCTCCACCCCACAAACCGTGAGATCATGATTTGAGCTGAAGTCGATCGCTTAACCAAGTGAGCCACCCAGGCCACCTGAAATAAATAAATTAAAAACAAACAAACAAACAAACAAACAAAAATCTATACACACCCACACACAAAGGTATAAAAACCAAAAGCACAGAAAAAGATATAATTTTCCCAGTTAATTCTGAGAGTAGCCCAATAAAAATCTCAAAATTAGATAAGGGCTGAACAAGGTTCATCCTACTTATAAATATCAACCTCTGAAGTTTGCAAATTCCAAAATAAAAATATCAGTAAATTAAACACATGATTCTTTAAATAATAATACAATTAAAAAATTAATTTGGAAATGGAAGAATGGGTAGACATCGGTAAAAATGTCATCATAATTCAATGCATTAACAGAATAAAGGGAAAATAATTATGATCATTTTATATATTTAGAAAGGGCATTTGATAAAAGTCAATACTCATTCATGATTTTTAAGATATAATACTTTGCAAACTATGAATATATAGCAACTGCTTTAACAGAACTTTCAGGAAGAAACATTTATTTATTTAAAAATGTTTTTTGATGTATACTTATTTTTGAGACAGAGAGAGACAGAGCATAAGTGGGGCAGGGGTAGAGAGAGAGAGAGAGGGAGTCAGAGAATCTGAAGCAGGCTCCTGGCTCTGAGTTGTCAGCACAGAGCCTGATGCAGGGTTTGAACTCACAAGTCATGAGATCATGACCTGAGCTGAAATCAAACACTTAACTGAGGCACCCAGGCGTCCCAGCAAGAAACATATTTAAAGGTGCAACATAAAATATTCAGAAAGAAGACAAAGATGCACTGTATCATAACTATTATTCAACATTTTGCCATCAGTCCAGTCAACAAAACAAAATAAGAAAAAGAAACCATCCATTACAAACACTGAAAAGAGAGAAGAATTGCCATTATTAAGGAGATTATATGAATTTTGGCATAAAATCAAGAGAATCAACTGATGAATATTAAGTAAAGTTTTTGCTAAGATGTCTGAGTGTAAAGTCAATATATAAACTTTAATTGATGGTTCTGTCTAAATTACATGACTGGTTTCTGGGAAAAACAGTTCCCCAGAGGAGCATAGGATAAACAAATAGTTTTCCTACATATAAGTAATGAAAAAATGTCCCTGTTTACAATTGTGAAAAACAACTCTAAAACATTTTCAGTGGCAATAATGAAACTTTGTGTGATCTATATAAATAAACTGTAAAATTACCAATAGGAGATTACCCAAGACTTACAAATGTAAAATTACAAGTGACAAACCCAATTCAAACCACCTTAATCAATTAAAAGAAAATCGTTGACTTGTGATAATAAGAATGACAAGGATATAGTTGGTCCCAGGCACAACTGGGCCTAGGGACTTGAGGGGATCCCTGAGCTTTGTGCTATGCTGTATGTTCACTGTTTATCCTGTGCTCCTCTGGGGAACTGTTCCTCCCAGAAACCAGTCATGTAATTCAGACAGACCCATCAATTAAAGTGCCTACCTCCCATTTGCAGGTCAAACACATAATCTAGTCCTATAAAGACTAAAAATGAAATTGATTTTTTAAATTAAAAATTTTTTTAAATATTTACTTATTTTTGAGAGAGAGAGACAGACCGAGCATGACTTGGGGAGGAACAAGGAGGGAGAGAGGGAGACACAGAATCTGAAACAGGCTCCAGGCTCTGAGCTGTCAGCACAAAGCCCTGTCTGGGGCTCTAGGTGGGGAATAGTGAGATCCTGACATAGGCCAAAGTCGGATACTTAACTGCCTGAGTCACCCAGGAGCCCCAGAGTTTTTATATCTTATGTAAACTAGAGATTCAATATCCTTTATTCCCTGTTTTCCTAACACCATTTATTTAATGGTCTCTATTCTCCCAGTAATCTGTGTTGGTGATATGTAACACTATCAAATTGTCATTTATGCATGAGCATGAGTCTATTTCTGGGTTCTCTTCTGTTCCCTTGTTTAGTTTGCCTATCCTGTGCCAATCCCTCACCAGTTAGTAGATTTCTTCTTCTTTTCCACTCTACTTTCCTATCCCTAATATCACAATCCTTAGCCAAGTCCATTATATCTTCATTATGTGAATGAGGTTTTGGTGGAAACTCATGGCACTGCTGTGATTTTCCCATTTAAATCAATGGTTTGGGGCAAAAGAGAAAACATGAAAGAAAATGAGCATCTGGGTATAGGAACTTAGGAAAATACAAGCACCTGAAAATCCAGTGAAATATTATAAAGGGCTTCATGCTTCTACCATATTGGGGGAGGGGTCATGGCAAATTTTAAATAAGTATCTAGGGCTACAATACCTTGTATCACATCTGGATTAACTGGATTTATAGAAATCTCTCTTTAAAGATGATTCAGATGGAATTGTCTAACCTTTATTATTGGCATGTTGTCCAAACATATTTTTATGTTTAACTCAACTTTATTTCACTATAAAACATTCATTTGTCTTTTAACATTTTTATTGGCTATTATTTACTCAGATTAATGGTGAGCACATACACAGAAAAGTGGTACCTGTCTTTGAGTAAATGGCAAAATATATCAAGTGTATTTCATTGATGGTTTTATGTGAGGAAAGATGGTAATTTCTCTCACATATCTGTCAAAGACCATCTCAAAAGTTACTTCTGCCATTAAAATTTTCCTGATTTCCTACCCTGGATGCTTCAAGCTATAAATAGTACTTTTCAGACCTCCCATAACACTTTATTCTATCATTAAGAGCTTTCTTTATAAAGACTCTTCTTGTTTTGGCTAGTAATATAGGCACTTTTTTTTTTTCTGTATATGTCTAATTAGTGCCCTTATTAGAATCTAAGCCACTTTGGAGAATGATATAAATTGATTAACTTTTGTATTCAGTATAGTGACTCTGAAATCTCTATATTTGTATTACAAATATTCCTAAATTCTTAGGAGTTAGCCTTTTTTCTCTTCTGTATTCCCATGTTATATATATCACATATGTACACAGCATAGTTACTGATTTGTTTACTTCTCTCCCAATACACAATAAACTCTTTGGAGAAAAATGCCAAGTTTTACCCATCTTTGGTTTCTAAGTTCCCAGGGATTTTAAATGGTCATAAATAGATATGTTATGAAGAAATGCACTTAGTATTTTTTGAATGAACAAATGGCATAGTGAAAAAACGAAAACAGAGGAGTTTGAAAATAAGCTCTGACACTTGTGATGCAGATAAAGCATTGTGAGTCTCTATATCTTCATTTGTAACACAGGAAGAATTCCCTGGCTACTACTAGTTTGGCCTCCTTGAATGCTTTAGGGATTATATACAATTTAAGATCTGTGAAGGCAACAGGTTAGGATCTTGAAAGAAATTCCTTATAAAATTCTTCTCTAAGCAATCATCACTTTTTTCATTTTCCATCAATCATGCTTTTTTCATCACCTTTGCATTCTTTGTTACCACATCTTTCTTATCGTATCCCTTTTTTCAATTCTGCTAATTGTTACACCAAGAAAACATTTCTTTTGCCCCTTGATACAAGTATGGAATTCTTGCTTCATCTTTTAGGATGTTTCTGTATCTGTGTGTGGGTAGGTTGGTGGTTGAAGTCTGTGCCTGTGTAATGTAACTCTAAAGACTGACCTATTCCTTATAGAAAGAGCATTCTAACCCCAGAATCTGACATCAGGAAAACTGGATATAAATTAGAACATTTAAAATATATTTATAAATTAGAATATTAGAATATTTTACAGTGCTTTCTTGTATAAATACCACGCACTAACTAACTGCACCACTGGAGCACCTTACATTGCTTTCCTAATGCCTTATCATTACAGTCCTGACAAGTCTCATGCCAACAACATTGAATCATATCTTTAAAAACTTGTTGAAAAGAGGCACCTGGGTGGCTCAGTTGGTTAAGTGTGGGACTCTTGATTTCACTCAGGTCATGACCTCTTGGTTCTTGAGATCCAGCCCTGCAGTGGGCTCTGTACTGACAGAGCAGAGCCTGCATGGTATTCTCTCTGTGCCTCCCCTGCTGGAACTCTCTCTCAAAATAAATAAATAAGCATTAAAAAAACCAAACAAACAAAAGAAAACAAAACAACCTTGCTGAAAAGGATGTTTTAAGTAGTACATAAAGGGAGTGGCCACTGCCCCTTAGAAAAGTTAAAGGATTAACTGTTTAAACATCTTTGTTAAATTTTACTGAACTTTCTCATGTAAAGCTGATTATTCTGTATGGAACATTTGTTACAGTCACTGCTTCACTTCTAAGATGTATACATAAATTCCAGATACAATAGCAATTAGTACACTTTAGTGGACTTCAAACTTGACACCTGATGCAGTAATTTTTTACATTCTGAAACCCTCACGTATTCCTCAAAAGATATCTAATTGTTTCTATGAGGGCAAGGTTTCTAGGG
>NC_043704.1:61452103-61453755 GCF_006229205.1 Suricata suricatta | reverse complement strand
TTTTTTTTTTTTCACCAGGGCCAATTTCTTTTGCTTAGGTTCTGCCAAAGACCCCTAATCAAAGCCAGGCATCTGTGCACTTTCTTGTGAAATCCCTTTTCAAGAAGAACTCCTCTAAGCCAGTTTAGCAAGCACCTCCCTCAACCCGCAATCTGATCATTCTTCATAGATGATCAGGTTCCTTTTCCTCCACCATTCCCCATATCATGTCTGATCACTCTGGCCTGTCTACAGCAAGAATCCTTTTAGGTTGGTTTAGCCAAAATTCTCACTTACCCCTAATGTTGCCTCTTAGTAATTTTCCATCCACTACCTCCACCTTGCTCCTTGGCTAAAATTCCCATTTGCCCATGATATACTTGGAGTTCAGCCCAATCTCCTCCCACTGCAAAATTCTTTCACAGTGGTCCTTCCTATACTTATCTCGATGATCCTGAATAAAGTCTGCCTAACCATCTCTAACAAGTCAGGAATAACTTTTTCTTTCATGCATGCTACATATCCCAAGGAAGCCTAGGATAAAACTCAAAGAACTTAACACAGCCTATTGGAAATTATATATCGAATGCATGTTCCATAAAAAAATTTTTTTCAAGCCTCTGGTATAGTAAATTCTTCATATGCACGGTATTTTTCATAAAGTCCTTTAATTTGTTATAAATTGTTGTATAAGTTCCCTAAAAAGTTCAACTTTTAAATTTGGAAGAGATTTATTTTTTCTTTGTATAGTGAGAGAGTGTATTTTTTCCCTATCTTACCCCTTTTTAGGAATCCTTCCTGAACATCTTGCTGGATTTGAGCCTAATTTTCTTCCCCAGTGCCTAAGTACTGGACCAAAACTTTGTAAGAATTTGGCTCTGGGGAGTGCTATGTTGAGTGACAAATGGATGAGGATGAAGGTTTTATTGAAGCATCTGAACCGCATTTAATTTTCCGTGTTGCTTTATTTGTTCCTTCTAGCCCTCAGGATATTGAATTTTGTGGGCTCCGGTTGCGTCTTTGGTACTTCAGGCGTTTGGTAATAAGAAGCATAATCTGCTTTTCCCGTTAGGATAATATCCTCATTTTTATTAAGGGCGGCTTTCTACGAAGTGTTTTACATAGTATTTTTCTAAACCTCCTGAAGGAACACATTTTCCCTTCGAGCCCTGGCATTGCTTCAGCGGCCTCTGCTGACCTCCCGGCTTGGCAACCTGCAGCCTACACCCCGCAGGAATCAAGCCTGACCCAGTGTGGCCTTGCGAGCCGCCTCCTCGCCAGACCCTCTCTCCAGCTTTCCTCCCACGGCCCTAGCTCCAGCTTCCATCCTGCTGCCTCAGCTGTCTGCGACAGCGACACCCCCTCCTCCCCACCGCGGCTCCCCCCCCAGCCAGCTAGCCGCGCCAGACAGCGGGTAACCGCCGCCTCCGCTGGGGCATCCCGGCTCCACAGGCCTAGCGTGCTCCAGACACCTGCCTCTCACTGGCCACCGAAGCTGCCCCTCATCCCGCAGCCCCCTCGGCAATTGGCCCCGGGCCGTCCCTCGTCATCCTCCGACTCGCCGCGAGTCCCGCCTCCGTCGCCGGGTCATTTAAGTTTATCACAAATAAATAAATAAAGGAGGAAATAGAAATGCGTAGAAAGTAAAAGCGGGGGGGGGGGGGGGGGGCGGG
>NC_043704.1:61357038-61452003 GCF_006229205.1 Suricata suricatta | reverse complement strand
CCCCGCCTGCGCCCCCTCCCCCCGAGCGCCCCTCCTCGCGGGGGGAGGTGGCTGCGGCCTCGCGCGACCCAGCGGGAAGGGAAGGAGCGCGGGAGGGTCCCGGGTCTCAGGAGCAAGCGGGCAGTCCCGCAGCTGGAAACGTGTCTTTTGCCTTCTTTTCTCTACTCCCTGCGCCTGGAGTTGCCGCTTCCAAGAAGAGGAGCTGAGGGGGACTAGCCGGGGCTCAGGAGCTGCTAGAGGCGCCGGCTTGTCTTCCGCCCCCTCCCTCCTCGCCCTCCCCCGCTTGCCGTGGCTCTCGCGGTCTCTGGAGAGTCTTCAGAGAACTTGGGGGGGGGGGCGGGAGGTGTCCTGGCCCCAGAGCCACTGGACGCCCCTCCAGACACCAAAGCTACCGGCCCCCGCCTGCTTCGCTGCTACGACTATAGAGAAGGGGGCTTGGGAAGGGAAGATAACGCCTTTCCCACTTTCTCTCCTTTGGGCCCCTTTGGAAACATTAAACAATGTTTACGCTTTTCGACAGTTGAGATAGAACGGTTGGAAGCTTGTTGAAAGTTGAAACGAAATGCACTCTTCCACATTGTTAAATGCATTACTGTCTGTATGGCTTTCTGGTCCTTTTCCACCACCCACCTCACGCCCCCCGCTACCCCCCTCTCCCCGCAGCTGTTATCCTGTTTAAGGATGCTGAAGAGGCAGGAGGCAGGGATTTTCTAAAAGTTCTATTGATAAACACACTTGCACAAACATATGCTAGGCACACACACAAACTATAAACATTAGCGAAAAACACAATATGGCGTACAGCTACACTACCTAGCGCGGTAATCCGCTGATCTCTTAACACTGAACTCAGTTGAATGGGGTCAGTAGCAGGATGACAGTTCTTAAATAAAAATCTCAAAAGAAACAGGAAGTAATTTGGAAGTCTGTGGGTTAAATAATGTCCTCAGAATCAGCAGCGGCACACGTAAACTTTCTAGACCTGTGGAAATTGTCTTCACCACTTAGTATTAATGGTAAATGATGCTAAAAAGTGTGCTGAAATGCTAAAGTGGAGGGTTTCTCACTGCCTGGTCTTGTAATAAATTTCAGCTAATAGAATTAACAGGCTATTCGTTCCCCGACGTTTTCAAGCGAGTTCTATTCCAAAGTTACTATCGTTAACTTGTTGCTAGTGAAAGTTTGAAAACAAATTGTAAGGACCATTTTGTAAATCAATTCTTTAGCTGTAAACACTAAATTTAAGCAGCTGTATTAGCAAATTCAATTCATAAATGATTTGCTTTATTATCTGTTGCTCCTAATCCCGAATACCATTTGCTTTCACATGGGAATAGTTAAAATATTCCTTCCTCTGCTCCTCACTAAGTTTCATCCAGCCAGATTTGGCTACTTTATGCATTTCTGCTTTACAACTAGGTACTTTTAGGTTTCTAGGAGAGGGGCGGGGACAATTTACATTGATTTTACATGCCTTTGTTAGCTCTGGTCATTCTTAGGATATATTAAAGTTGGTGCACAAAATAGTGCATGGTGATACCATTGTGCCCTCTCAGGAATGGTCTTCTCTCAAAAAAGCTTTTGGAATTGCCCTTGAAGAATTGCTGATGTTACTCTTTGTTCAGGACTCAAGGTTTAATTCCTAAGATTGTGGTTGTGATTTCCATTAAGCTCAATTTTGGAGGGCTTTAGGGTTAAGGCTCTATGATGCTCAAGTAAACTGTTGAAAGGAAGAAGAAAAGTGAATTTTCTAGAAATACATTAGCTGCAGAGTGAGTCCAGCAGTTGGGTATTTTTGGTTTTGTGATTTCAGATCTCACAGACCAGTGGAATACAGGCCTTTTGCATATGAAGATCAGGTGACAAGTTAACTGTCTACCAGCCTCCAAAGCAATACGCCCTTTCATGGTGAGGCCCTGATTTTAACAGACTAAAGAAAAAAGTTTTAATTAAACTTTTTAAAAAATGTTAAATTTTATCCATTTTGGGGGAGAAGTCTTTATGCTTATCGGTCTAGCTCAATTATGATGCCAGTATTTTAAGATTACTGTTATAGCAAGAAAATACAGATACAGTTCATGTGTACGCTCACTAGCTACTGAAAGACAACATGAGTTTAGAGAAAAGATAAACTTCTTTGTGAGAGTTACAGCTTTGGGGAGTGTGTTTAGAACTACTAGATGAGATGCCACTTTACGATGTAATTAGTTCAGAAAGTTTTTGTGACCCACAAATACCCAACTAATTTTGTTGTCAAATTAATATGAATTTGACTACTTGGTATAGGAATAACATCTAGGGAAAAAGCCAGGTTAAATGATTTATTTTTATCTCAGTAGTGAAAGTCTAGAGAAGGCTTTCTAACCAAATTGGACTTCTAGAAAAAAGGCCTGTCTGAATAATTAGGTCAATTTAGAAGAGCAATAAAAGGTACAACTAAGTTACTGTAAAGGATCTAAAATTTGTAAGTGAATTACAAATTATTTCAAATATTTTTAAATGAGTGACAAAAAGAGACTTCTTTAAAACATTTGGAATATAGAAGTAGAGCTTGATGGGCTCTGCTTTATTCTCTGAAATAATCATGCTTTCTGAAATGAATGTTTAAATTCACAAATTTGTTCTAGACACTTGGGATTTAATAGTGAACAAAACATAAAATAACCTGCCATTGTGAAGTTTGCATTCTCATGTCACATACTTGCGTACTTAAGATTGCTAGAAGAGATTTTTGTATGAAATTTTAAAACCTAGCTGTCTTCTCATTTTGGATAGTACAATTTGAAAGAATGTACAGAAGTTTGAGGGACATGGAGGTGTTTACTAATTGCCAATGGCAAGAAAGGAAGAGCTTTGTCTGTAACCCTTCGTAATTGTCATGAAACTTCTCTCCATGCATTTTAGTAGGTCTTTTTAACAGATAGGGGTTTTCTTTTTTCCATAATTTTAAGCATGCCTTTGAAATAAATAAAATGTTACTTTATATTAAAAAAAATCTGTGTCTTGGAATTTACTATAAAATTCCGATGGAGCTTTTTGTCTTCTTAGAAAATCGTGGTAAAACATAAGCTAGAATATCTTATTTTTTACAAAGAATTTGTTTTAGGATTTTGTCTGAAAAATTAAGTGCCTAAATCTTTTTGACTTGTGGTTTTATCCAGAGAAGATGGAAATTTGTTGTAATTAATTTATAGGTGACATTAAAGAGGGAGAAAGAGGCCTGCAAAAAATGCTTTGTTATTTAAACCTTTCTTTCAAACTACAAAGGCATTTGATTGGCACTTCTCTGATTTAATAGACCATTTGTAATGCAAGAGGAACATTACAGAAGATTTTAGCATTACTTTAATCATTTAGTCTGTAGGTGTAAAAATCCTAGGTTTCTAACAGAAGGAAACTTGGTGCTTGGTTAACAGAGTATATGATTTAATGCTGAGTTCGTTGCTTTAAGTAGTGGGTGTCTCACCTTTCCAAAACTTAGTTCATAGTTCTCAGATAACAAGTTCTGATTTTCGTTGTTTTTCTCTGCCACAGTGAGTCTTATTTTGTTAGCCAAATCAGTGTTCAGCTGGTAAGTAGGATAACTTTTTTTTTTTTTTTTAAACACACAATCTTGCCACTACCAGCCCTCCCATTCCCGGCTGTGAAGGGCTTGGATTTCTATACCTACATTAGATCTCTATTAATGCTAATTTGTAGCATAATCACCTCTTCCTGAAAGGGTACAGATTAATGCACTTTAGAGAACGTTGAAGTTGCCTCTGGCTATTTGTATACTGACCTGCCAGCATCGGAAAGGTATAAATAGGAAGATTTAGGAAGAAAAGCAGAGAATATAACTAATGGAATATATTGTCTTAGATGAAATGTTTTTTTAAAGAGAAAGGGGAATGATGGTGGATAGAATGTTAAAAACTAAGAGCTTTTGCTAATTCTAATAGTTGATTAATGTGTGTTTATGTGTGTGTGAGTATACATTTTTATATGAGCAGTTTTTGAATAAAGATATATTTCAGTATTGGATAAATAATTCTAGTCCTGCCTTGTGGTTCTTGACATGTTCCCAGGTGATTTTCTTTAACTCTCTGTTAACTTACGAAAACTTTGCCACAAGCTACATAGAAACATAAGCTAATTAAATCTCTGTAAATTTTATAATAATTTCAGATGAAAAGTTATTGGAAGTTTTTTTTTTTTTAAGTATGATTAGCTAGCAGCCCCTAAAATGAACAAAAATGAAAGGGAAGAGTTCTTAGAACCCTGGAGCCACATAATACAGCTGAAAGTCTAAAAAAGAGGTGTTCATAAGGGCAAAAGGCAAATCTTGCTATCTGTCAAGTTTTTATAGTGATAAAATAAGAAATAAAATGGCTAATCTATTAATATTCATAATTTTAAGGTAGGTGTAAGTATGTGTACACTGCATTTTAAATAAAAATTTGGGGTGTTATTGGCTAGACACAGTCATTTCTTTGCCAGAGATACTAGGCTGTGTGAAGGCTAACCATCTGTCAAGTGATAGAGACAAAGAAAGGTTTAATATACTAGTCTAAAATTTCTACAAACTTGTTTTGAATTGTATTGTCACTTGGTTTTGGCCTTCATTCTCTGCGTTGGATATCCACCGGGTTGCTCTCCCCACTTGTTTTGTGAACAAACTATTCAAGGTCTAGATAAGGTTATCATCGCAGCTTATGTGATCCAGAGGCATGATAAAATATGTTTTGATTTTGCTTTCATGTGATGATCAAAATTCACAAGTGGGCCACCCCCCGAGCAGTTATACAAATGACTTCAAGCACACTTATTTTCACCCACCCATTCTGAATTTTGGGTGTCTTAATTTCTTTTGCTTTATATATGCAAGCCTTGTATTTCAAACCCATTCCTGAGCTGTTTGGGGGTAGGGGTGGTGGGGGGGAGTAGCAACAGGAATCCAGATTGCCTGTTTTAGGTACAATATGGTGTGATGTGAAATTGAAACAGCAGATTGGTGAGAAACTTTAGTTTCAAACAAATATAAACTAGTTTGTTTAGTGAAGTCATACACAAAACAGTAGTCGCTATTGACAGGGCAGTGTGGTTTTTTTTCAGTAACTTCCACATCATGAGGTCACTGTGGTTCTTTGGGCTAGCAGTTTATTTCCAAAGCATCATATAAGAAAAAGAAGCCCAAATATTGCTGATTGTAATGATATACTTAGATATAGCAGGCCGAGGAATTATTTATAGCAGTGCTAATTATATCAATAAAAATAGCAATATTAATACTGTGAGTGTCAAAATCCATTCTTGACAGTATGAGGTAAACAGAACTATAGTCAAACAAAGCAGCAAGCCTGTTTCTACTGTCAGCTCATGAATATGCACTTTAGGAAAAATCTACACAAATTGGTTTACTGATTTTTCTCTTTCAGTTTTAAGTTTTTAAAAGATGTTCTTTATTTCTAATTTATACAATATTAAAAAGATTCAGGTTTTTTGTTTTGAAATTCTTGGTACCTTTTTCTTACTGTCTATCATTAAAATTTCTGGAGACTTATTTCATAGTTATTTTATAAATTATCAAAAATTAATTTTATAGGAACCCCCGTTTTTGGAACACAGATTACCGTTGCACAGGAAACTAGAAGATCCTCTAACCATTTACAAAACAAAATAAAACAATACAAGGCAAGCAAAACCCACTACTACCACACATGCATACACAACCAATAAGTCTCTGGCTTTTTTTAGACATTAAAAAATATCTGTTTCCATGGTTCTGATTTAAGGAAAAGCGTAATTTTTTTTGTAGTTTTCATTACTTCTAGTCAGTTTTTACAATTTCATGTTATTTAAAATATGTTTTCCTATAAATACAAAACCATGTAAGTAGTTATTAAATCCAAAGGTTTTCAACTTGAGAGGACACCTAATTTTTTAAATCAATTTCTCATCTATTAGGTTTAACATTTTTATTGCACATTGTCAGAAATCTCAGATGTAGAGAGACTGTTGTAGGTCTAGTGGTACCACCAGTTGTATCATCTTGGACATGTCACATAATCTGAGTCTCCAGGGTCTCTCTCAGCTCTGATAATATGAGTATGTTTCTTTCAACCCTGGACCCTTATTTTAGCTTTAGGTAACATGACTGGAAGTGATATGTAGGGTACATAAGCCTATGTAAAATATTTGACTTTGCTTTTTCTTTTAATCTTTAATACAGGTTTCATTTTAGTGATGCTCACTTTCAAATGTAGCACATCTATAAAAGTATACATACACATAAAAATGAAGTACTTACAATCTTTTGTAGTTAGTAACTATGATAAACTTCTTATTTTTACATAAATTTCACCAGCTCACTTTCACTCATGAATATACTTTGCTAACAATTTTATTGTGTTTTACTCCACATAAAGTTGCTTAACTGGAGAATGTGGGTAATGACAGCATGAAGGTTACAGAGTCATTTTCTAATTTTATAAAATATATAGATAAATAGATATATGTATTCAAAGGAGAAAGATAAACTTGCTTTTTGTGCTTCTTTAAGCAAAAAATAAATATACTGTGAGTAATCAGGAGCCATCTCCATATATTTTTAACTACTGCATTTGATTTTTGATCCTACATTATACTTATTCAGTGGTAGATTTACATAGCAAGGAAGACAAAGAAATGGACTCTTATTTGGTGAAGAAAAATGGAAAGAATCTGTGTTAGAAAAGGCTTTGCAAATAATGTTCTGCCATATATAGAAACAAACACCCATACATAATTCTTCTGTGCCTATTTGTAGGTATTTAGTGGTAACCTCGAAGTTTTCACTTAAAATTTCACTCACGTTTCTTTTGCTGGTATGAATGATAGTGAGAGGCTCAAAAATATCACATACTTTACCTATTCACAAATGGAAACAGCAATCTGGAGAAAGCTATACAGTCCCTGCATCCTCCCTCTTCCCTACACCCACCCATAGCTGTAGATGTTCTGGTATTGATTATAAACATTTTACATGTCTCCTCATAGGCAGAATATATGTAAACTGTCCAATATAGTAGGTAATGCCCAGCTATTCTGGCCTGCCAATAGGGAGAAATGTCAAGAAAATTATTAGATCCACCATAGGACAGAAAAGGTGATATGATTGCATCAATGCTTGCAAACAGGGAAAAAATATTCTAAGGGATATTTCTAAGTTGATTTTAGATGATTAGTTAACTGAAACCAGTACACATATTGAAGAATTAATGTAAACTTTATATATACATACATATATATATATTTTTTTAAGTGGGCATGGAGCCTAACGAAGGGCTTGAACTCACAACCCTGAGATCAAGACCTGAAATCAAGCATTGGATGCTTAACTGACTGAGCCACCCAGGCACCCCAGTGTAAATTCTATTCTAAAGGCATTGTGCCAAAAACACTAGCAAAATTATTGGTGGGAAGCATAGTGAAAATAAATCTGTCCTTGTACTAAAGCAACAATAACAATAACAACAATAGCCAACATTTATTGAGAGCATACTCTGTGCCAGTCATTGGTTATATCTGCATTTTCTCCATTAAATCCATAATCCTATGAGACATGTATTTTTATTATGGCATTTTAAAAGATAAGCAAGCTGAGGCTCCTAAAAGTTTAGTAACTTATTCAGAGTCACACAGCTGGGAATTCAAACTCAAGTCCAACTCTAGAGCACCTCAATTCTAAAACACCATGCCACATGCCTCTATTCTGGGACCATTTTTACTCAGTGCTTGCCCAGATTAGTACTGATAATTTTATTTCAAGAAAGGCATAGTGGATTTGGAGAAGGCTTCAGAGAAGGGCACAAGGTGAAAGAGGTATAAGTGGGAGGAATGGTTGCTATGGTAGAGTCTGTTTTTAAAATGTAACTCTCCAGTCTAGAATTACAAATGCTGAAAGGGAATTTGTCTAAAGGTTTTACAATGGATGGACTGGGTAGCTGCTGCCTGATTTGGTTCAGTGGACAACAGTGGAGCTGGGCAATATGTTAACGGAGGCTGAAAAAATCCTGAGTAGGAGCAGGTCAAAGGAAGCATTGGAAGGTAGATGTCGAAAAGGAGAACTAAATCTAAGCAGATATTGAGTAACCAAGAACTAGGGATCATACAGGGGGAAAAAAAAAAAAGGATGAAGCAGAACAGAAACAATATATTTAACACTGGGACAGATTCTATGGACTTTGGAAGGCTCTTACATTTATTGTTTGTCCCCTTATATTTGTGTCAGAAACGAACAGCTGGCTTAAATAGGGGCCACCCAGAGTTTAGGATATAAAAATTGCTACGGTTTTGGCACACACACTTATCGTGGTCATCAATAATAACTTAGAATTAGGCACTCAGTTTAGATGCATTACAAAGAGATGCAGTGTAGCACAGAAACCTATGTGGTAAACCTGAGAATAGTGATCATTTATTATCTACTAATGTGCCACTCAATTCTGAAATTAATGTTTTTAGGGGCATTTATAATATAAGTTGCTGTCTGCTGTCCAGTTTCAAATACAAGAAAACACCTGTTAGCTTTTCTTAGGGTTTGAATAAAGTAAGTTATACCTTAATTTTATTTCATTTCATTATGTAATTTAGCGTTTGATCTCCTCCTTTCCACAGGAGTTTTAAATCAGGCTCCACAGGGCTTGAGGCAGAACAGAGTCTAGACTTCTCTTATGTAACTGTAACTTTTCCTTAATTTGTCACTATACTAAAAGAAAGGTTTAATTTTATTTGATAGGATAAATGCATTTCTGTCAGGGTAATAGGCTCAAATGATCAGCCCAGGTAAAGTCAGCATATATGAGTTTGGATTATATTTAGGAGAGTCAGCATTAGTTAAAGATAAGGGAATTATAGAAACTTGTCAAGTGAATTTTTGTTATTTCAAATAATTTTAAAGACATCAAACCAACTACAGACAGCTATATATGTCATGTATACATACATACTCGTGCATACCCTTTGTCTACAAGGTACTAGAGACTTCAAAAGTTGTAAGAGCTAATATTCATTGTTGAGCTATATTATAGGAGTTGGATCATCTGCATGGGGTCAAAGAATAGTGGAAATGCTATACTACTACTTCTATGCATTTACTATTCCTTAGGATAATATCTGTTATCTTTTCTTTAGACTCTTAATTTTAATGTACTAGGAAATCGAGTACAATATTAATTTTGTATGTATTTTTTTAATTAAATTTTTTTTTATTTTTGAAAGAAACAGAGCGAGCAGGGGAGGGTTAGAGAAAGAGGGAGATACAGAATCTGAAGCAGGCTCCAGGCTCCGAGCTAGCTGTCAGCACAGAGCCCCATGTGGGGCTCCAACCCACCCACTGTGAGATCATGACCTGAGCCGAAGCCGGACACTAAACTGACTGAGCCACCTAGGTGCCCCTCATTTTGTATGTTTTAAATGGTTACATCACTAAGAAAAATACACTGTGAAAGTAGAAAGATAATCAGTATTCAGGATTGGCATCCTTTGGTACCTAGTCTTTTAACAGCTATATTATTTGCATCTAGCCTTAATTTGCCTATCTATCTGACCCTTAGAGAAACACCTTTGAAAACTCCTGCTCTCAGTAATCTTTCTTATCCTAGTAAAAAGTTGAGAACAATGCAATACTGTATTGAAATGGGTGACTTGAGCTGAAAAACAGTATGGAAAAATGTGAACTGGATTCCAGGCACCTCTGATTCAGATATTCTACATTATATTCCCAAAATTTGTTGTAAAGTAAATTTACAAAGTGTGTAAAAGCCAAAAATAAATGATTGTTGCTTTTCTGTAATTTAATGTTATGCATAATACCTCTATTTCTATTATTTGTGTAATTATGAATTTTATTATGGAAAAATGGGTACATCCAATATAAAGTAAATTTCAGTTTCATGTTTTAGATGCAGTTTACCTCATAACTCAAATTCTTTGACATTCATCACTCAGGAAGAGTAGCATTTATAATTTTACTATACTGAACTGCACTTCTTTAAGGGCAAGTACTGTGTTTTATTAATACGTATTTATTTATTTATTTAATTCTTCAAAGCGCTGGTGTTAAAGACGTTACCTGGAATGCGTGGAGGAGCTCACTGTGATGAGGCTCTTTGCAGCGGCCCCAGGAGGTTACTTGGCTCCTTCCTTCCCGGGCTGTCCGTTCCTTTCTTTTCTGTTGCCCGGTTCAAATTTAGCGTTGTTACAATCGTTATTACCTATTATGGGTTATGGGTCTTCTCTGTACTTTTCTAAGACCCAAACAGTTCACACATGCTCATGATCTTTTATTCTTTTAGATACTTAATGAAATTCTGTCATGGCAGAAGTTTCAATATAAAATTATATTTACTGTGATTCAGAAAAGAAATATATCAGATATCACCCATCAATGGTAAAGCAAATCTACTACAATCAATTCAGGATATTGTACTGAATAGAGTACACAGAATTACATTACCTAGTGATTCAAGGATGAAACCCAAATTTCATATCCTATATGATTCCTATCAGGATATTAGGACAAATAACCCACAGTATTTTTTTGCTCTTACTAGATTGCAATTGAGATTTTGAACATTTTATATGAGCTTACTAATTCTTAAAAAAAAGTTCATAAAAGTTCATACAATTAAAAAACAAGATTTTTAGCTTATTATCTACGCTTTAGAAGTCTAGTCCAGAGAAACATTTTAACATTAGGTGATATCATTAACTTTTCTAGAAAGCAAAAGTGGTTATTGGGCTATGAACAATATGGAGGGTAATGTCCTGTAAACCACTGTGCAATTCCTATGAATACTAACATGCTTTTTTATATTTTTTAAATGTTTATCTTTGGGGGCGTAGAGAGAGAGGGAGACAGAATCTGAAGCAGGCTTCAGGCTCTGAGGTGTTAGCACAGAGCCCAACACGGGGCTTGAACTCACGAGCTGTGAGATCCTGACCTGAGCTGAAGTCAGATGCTTAACCCACTGAGCCACACAGGTGCCCTGCTTTTTCATATTTATAAGACTTGCTGTTGGACTTTAGGACACTTATATGATTGGGCAAAGTCATAATTTGTCTTTCTACTAACAGAAACTACAACATATTGATTTGAAATTATTTCTAAAACAAAAGATAATTATGTCCTGAAATAATTAAAACTGGGATTGCATTAAAGCTTACTTCAAGTGATTAATAGCTGTAGTATATTTTGGGATCTGTATCCCAAAACAAAAAGAGAACACATTGTTATTTTATATATTTAGGAATATGCTTTCTGAGGAAAGTGTTGATTTTGGGGAATCATTATAATGAGGTCTCAGACACTTCTCAGACCCACATACCTTCCTCCTATAAAATTTTTAAAATCCAGGTTTCTGGGTGTGCCTGGGTAGCTCAGTTGGTTAAGCATCTTGCTTCTGCTCAGGTCATGATCTCACAGGTTCATGAGTTCAGGCCCCACGTTGGGCTCTGCACTGCTGGGGATTCTCTCTGTCTGTCTGTCTGTCTCTCTCTCTCTCTCTCTCTCTCTCTCTATCTGTGTGTGTGTCTCTCCCCTGCCTGTGTTCTTTCTCTTTGTCTCAAAATAAAATAAAAATAGCTTAAAAATATAAGGGTTCTGAAAACAAAGTGACCTGTGTATGACCTATGACCTATGTATGACTGTCTTTTCCTTCACTGCCTTTTTTTTTTTTTAAACACAATTGGCATGACATGTCAGGCAGAGACACTGCTTTGAAACTTCTACTTTCACTTGGACAAACAAACTGGAGTTCAGAGATAAAGCTCAGAAAACTGCCGATATTGAGAAGGGCTTGGGCTTCAGAGATGTATGAACCACTATGGGAAAGTATCAGTATTTCTCACTTAAGTGTCTAAGTCTCTCCAACTTACTAAGAAGCCAAAGTTGCTAAATGTGCTGGCTGAATTTCCTCTGTCCCTGAGGCTAAAAAGAAATAGATAGGACAAAGGAAGATCCTCCTGTGCCTTGGCAGGGAGCTGACAGATTGTTTTCATTCGCATTTTACCAGTTGTGATGTTTCTTTCACTGAGGTTACTACACCATCAGACCTCAGGTCCAATGATCTATCCATGAAAAATAACAACCCATTTAAGGGGACCCAGTAGTGAATGAAATAGAAGATTGTAGGAAAATCAAAGTATATACTCTAAGCAACTAGTGCTATTGGCAAAAATAAGTGCAACCTGAATTTGGAGGAAAAAAAATGAAGAGCATTTAAGGAAATTAAAATACAGAACAAAAAAGAATTTCAGATACTAATACAAAACCTATCTCAGTTGAGCAATTTCTCATGAAGGAGAACATGATCACTGTTGAAACATGAAACAGTGAACTGAGAGACCAAGTGCAAGAACATAGAACATAGGTAAAATATGAAAATCTTGAATAAAAAAGATGTCTTTGAGGTTAGATGTCAATAATAGGAAGTTTAGAGGGAAAAATAAGAATATACTGAAGAGAGGTAAATTAAAAGAAGAAAATCTGAGATTAAGAAAAATCAGAGTTTGTGGATTGAAAGTGTTTACTGATTTATGGTTTTGATTGAAAAAAAAAAGACCCACATAGGCATAGCCTGATAAAAGTTCTGAACTCTAAAGATAAATTGAACTATCTTATAAGCTTCCAGTAGAAAGAACAAGTTTCTATAAAAGGACAAAAATATCAAAATATCATAGAACTTATCTGCAACATAGCAAGTTAGAAGATAGTAAAGTGACATCTACATACTACAAAAGGAAAATGACTACAGTCCAAGAATTAACACCCCAGAAGTTAGCATTTGCTGGTCAAGGTGAAAGAAATACATTAAGGGATAATCAAGAACTCAGAACATATAATTACTATACCCCATCTGAGCAAATGACTGAGAATAGATTACAAGCAATAACAAATGAATCGGAAAAAAGATTTCAAGATGAAGAAGATGAAGCAAAAAGGAATATAGTGCTGAATAATAAGCATTTTAATATGATTGTGTGTGTGACGATTTCGTTTAAGAGATAAAGATCGGCGCACCTGACTGAGTCAGTCAGTAGTGCATATGACTGCTGATCTCAGGGTTGTGAGTTTGGGTCCTGCTTTAGGCCTAGAGATTACTTAGGAAAAATAAAAAATTAAAAAAAGTATTTAAAAAAGAGATAAAGATAGATGACTTGTAAATATGTAATAAAACACAATTTCAGACTTTTGAAATAAGATCATATTTCTGTAAAGCAACTTCTTAAAGTACTAAACTGTCTCATGAAAACTTAGCTGATAGGATTGTCAGGAGAAAGGTAAAACTGGAGGAAAATGAGTAGTGGAGATGAAAAGAAAGAAGGATGAGAAAAGAGAGGAAAAGTGAATGTATTCGAAAGACCTCATTTATTTAGGAGAAAAGGAAAGGAGGATTGAATCTCTTTGTGAGGGGAAAGTGTCCATTAATTGAAGTAAAAAAGGGAGGTAGAGAAAGGAATACAACAACAGAGCATATTCCATTGAACTTCCATATTAGAAAGGAGAAAATAGAATGCAGAGCTACTTGGTCAAATAAAAAAATGTAAAAAAGATAACAAGGAAACAATAATATAAAATAAGATAATACAAGTAATTGGAAGAGAGAAACAAACATCAATTATTATGTTTAATGTAGATGGACAAAAATCTCTCATTAAAAGACAGATGTCAGATTGAGTTTAAAAACATAAACCACTCAAATTGTATTACAGGAATAACACCTATGACAAAGTTAAAGAGAAAGGTTTGTAAAATGGTGGACATAAAAGACATTAGACCCATGCAAACAAAAGGAAAATAGAAAAGAAACTGATAAGGATACTGTCCTGATAAAAGGCACAGTTTATGAAGAAAATAACCACGTAAATCTATATACAGCAGGTTTATTTGTAATAAATAAGTAATAAAGGAAGAACTACTGGAACGGTGCAGACAGTTCTGTCAAACCATGCAAATAATGACTAAGGAATGGAATGCAATTCATAAAAATAATTTAATATATATGTAAAATCTAATGTTCTTAAAAATTTTTTGAACATCTCTGTGTTTAGGTACAAAGAAAATTATAAATTTTAGAAAGATTTTATAGGCACATTTTCTGATTATAAGCTAGTATAGATAGAATTTAATTTAAAAGGTAACAAAAATTATTAACTACTTAGAAATTAAAGAAAATACTCATAGATAACTCTTGGATAAAGAGGAAGTCACTTGAAAACCATGAAAAGGAGACTATTTTATTTAAAAACCTATGGAAAATAGCTAATGGGATTATCAGAGGTCAGTTGATAGCCTTCTGTGCCTTCATTATTAAGAAAGAAATAAAATATATTTACTTAATGCAATTGCAATTAGATTTTCAATGAGGACTTTTTAAAACTATTTTTTTTCAAAATTACATGAAGATCAAGTGCCAACAAAAAGCAAGAAAATTTGAAAAAGAACATGCTAGAACATATTACAAAGCCAACTAGCCAGTACAATATGGTAATAGCATAGGGATAGACAAATAGATCCATTGAACAGAGAGAGAATACTAAAACAGATGACAATTTAGATGGAAAATAATGGATCATTTAATTAGTGGGATTAGCATAACGTTATCTTTGTGGAAAAGAGTGAAAGTATATTCTTATTTTGCGCATCATACAAAAATCGTTTTTTGAGTGTATTTATTTATTTTGAGAGAGGTGGGGAGGGTCAGAGAGAAGGGGAGAGGGTGAGAGAATCCCAGGCAAGCTCTTTGCTGTCAGTGCAGAGTTGGATGAGAGTCTCAAACTCAGGAACCATGAGAAAATACTTGACTGACCAAGTCACCCAGGTGTCCCCATACAAAAATAATTTAAGATGAATGGCTTAAATGAAAATAAAACCAACAACTTGCCAAAAAAACCTAGAAGCCTTTTTAACAAGAGTGAAAACAGAAAGTTTAAGAGTTAACAAGTTAGTTACATGTTTAAAAAAACTTTTATATAAAGATAATGGAAATCATTAGGAAAACATATTTTTTGAAAAGTGTTTGCAATATGTGTTAACATGAAAGGTTGATAACCAAGATCTCTTTGATTTTGCTAAGAAAAAAGGTATGAAACAACTCAATATAAAAGGAAAAGACAATATTCACAGAAAAGCAAATTCTATTGGTTAACATATGAGAAGACGTTTAATTTTACTAGGAAATTAGGGAAATTCACATTTAAGTCATAGGCAATATGTCTTAGTATTTAAAAAGTTTGTTAGTCTAAGGGGTTTAACATTTATTGCTAGTGGAAATATAGGGAAGGACCCTGGTAGAAATGTGTGTATGTTAACTGTTTTGAAATGCAATCTGGTAACACCTATTAGAAATTGCAATTCCTAACATTTGATTTAACAATGTCCTTGAGGATGTATCCCACAGAAATTAAGTATCAGTGTTTAAGGACATATGTATTCTTTTTTGGTTTCAAAGTTGCTACAGCAAGTTTATAGTGGTAAAATTGGAGGAAAAAATAATTCTATTAATGAGGTAATGCTAATAATGGAAATTTACAACATGGATTATAACGCAGTCATTAAAAGATGTGAATTACAGCTATCTCAGATGATTTGGAACAATTTTTGGGAGTCATTGATAAGAGCAAGGTATAGAAAAGTATATAATATTAAATTTTGGGGCAATGACAAAAATCCCTGAATATGTGTTTTATATGTAAGATATGTATATGTATATATCTGCTTTATAGCAGAGTTATTTGCAAGGGGAGAAGACCATGGAAGAGTGCACACTAAGTTGTTAACATGGGTTACTTTGAATGGGAGGAAATGCAAAGGAAGAATAGAGTCAAGCAATGGGAGTAAAAGAAAAATGCTTTTTAATAAAAATAATTAAATTTAAACATATGTGTATGTATGTTATAAATTATTTAATTTAATTATTTAAATAATGTATTTAATTTAAGAAATTAAAATAAAATGTTTATAAATATGACTACTTTTAATGGTAATGACTGTATTTTTAATATTTGCACCCGGGAAATTTTTTTTCTTTACATTTGTTATCTCATTAATTTTGTACCACATGCTATCAGAATTTTCTGCATATTCTAAGAAATCTTTAGATATTCTAGCATTTCAGGACAAATAAACTTATCTACAAATGAGTGGTAGTTTAAGATCAAATCGAACTCTTAAGTCATATCCATGTTAACAGTGATATGCAGCCAATATCCTTTGGTAAAATGTAGGTGATATATTTCAGTTCAAGTGTTCATTATATTTGACTGGTACCTTCTGTTGTTAATTGTTAAGTGTTAGTTTTAGTATCACCCCTTTCAATGTTACAAAGTAATTATAACAACAATTATGTATGATTGGAAGACTTGCACATAGAAGTTGCTTATTAAATACCTGCTGACTTGACATAATTTTAGGTATAGTAATGATTTTAACAAGATAACATATGTGGAAATAAAAGTGTTTAAGGGTATTTTAAAATGAAACTAAAAGTCAGCATATGTATGATTTTTAGGCACATGACTTCTGTGTCTCAGAATTTTAATTTTTAAAATAGTATATTTTCCTCACTTATTTCACATAATCTTTATGTCAAGGGAAGTAATAAATGTTTAAATGCTTTGAAAAACAGTGCATTGTGCAAACGATGATGATAATGAAAAATCTGAGGGCAGTCATAAATTTATGTGATATATTTATATGACATATTTCCAGTTGCATGTTTGATATAAAATCTCTTGACATTTCAATAATAGAACATATTACTGATAAAGCTTCAAAGCCTCAAACAGACAAAACAGTGGGATCCATGGAAGGGGTGAATACATTTAATTGCTTAAGGTCCAAGTTGAGTCTCCAGAATTTCTTTGTTTATTTTTCTGGTGATTGTGGGAAATTGCTTATTCAGGTATATCTCCTGATGACCTCTTCTAATATAGAGATATTAATGTTTTGGGGGATGTCTGGGCCTTCCTCACATCTGGACATAATGATAATGTTGCATTGTGTTTTGACTTAATAAATGGCCTTGAACAGGTAAGCACAGCTGTGTAATCTGTTGTTATATTTCATTACAGATTTTATCCTTGTAATTTATAGCTGCAATTACTAGTGACTATAGCATGAATACTTTAAATAGTAAAATCTTTATTATCTTTTAGTTGCCAGACACCAAATTTGCCATTGGCTAATTTTGGGGGGATATGCAACTAATAGGAAATACCTACATTGTAATTTATTAGTTAGAAACAACACTACAAAATACACATTTATATTCTTTTATTGTAGAAACATAAATATAATCTTATTTCTCTAGAATCAATACTGCAGAATACTATTAAAGCCACCTAAATTTTGGTTTGGAGAAAATGGAATGTGTAAATGTATTTTCCTACCTCTAAATATATTATTATACCTAACTCTTTCCAAGAATACATCCTTATTTCAAAATTTTCTTGCCCCAATACTTTGGCTTTCACTTTTCTACAAATATTCTTGTGTTTCCTTGGTCTGATTTCCTTCAGTTTCTCTACTATTCTTTTAGTAATGGAGACAGTGTTATAAGAAAGTTGAAAAGGTAGATCTTAAAAGAGATAGTAATCTTCTTTGCATTTCTTTAAATAGACCTTATCTGAGGCTAGTGGTAAAGACTATCTGAATTGATTCTTTTTGATACAAGGTATTTCACTTAATGAAGTCGTTCTAAAATCAGGCATAGTCCACTTTCTGTTTGTGTATTGATTATCTTTATTAAAGATGAAATTAACAGCAATGATAGATACATTTTTAAAATATATCTCTCTACTCTTGCTTAGCAATACTAGTGTTGCTAAAGCAGCAGAAGTACTTGTTAGAATATACTGCATGCATTCTTGGATGTCTATGCCATTGCAGTCATCTTTTAATCGATTTTCTGCCTCCTTCCAAGAAAATTTGTAATCACCAGTGATTATTCCCCCAAATGTGAGTTGCAGTGTGATAGAGAAGAGTGAGGAAATCTTTAAGTCATCTGTTTATTCTTATCTTAAAGAAACCAAAGTGATCTTTTCTTAATTCTTAATATTTTTTTCAGTTTCTTGAAACTGAGGAAAGAAATTTCTTTAACTTCAAAGTAAACTCTGAATCTCAGTATCTTTTATCAATATCTTCTGCTTCACTTTGGAATGGGGTGAAACCAAATCTATTTCTTAAAGGCATAATCAACTTTCCAAAATATGGCACCTATCATCCCATTCAGTGGTCAGGTCAGTTTATTTAGTTTCTCCTTTCAAGTTTCTGAATTCACTGAGTCACTGATGCTCAATCTTAATACCAAGGTTATTTAAATTTTTTCATGTTTATTAAAATTTTTTGAAATGTTTATTTTTGAAGGAGAGAGAGTCTGTGTAGGGGAGGAGCAGAGAGAAAGGAGACAGAATCCAAAGTGGGCTTCAGGCTCTGAGCTGTCAGCACAGAGCCCAACATGTGGCTTGAAGTCACAACCATGAGATGATGACCTAACCTGAAGTCAGAGGCTTAACTGCACCCCATTCTGGTTTTTTTTTTTGAGTGGAATTTAATTTGACAAGTAAAAATGCTTACTTGCTTAAACCTTTCCCTGGCAAGCTTTACATTTATTGTTGCCTTGAGTGCACCAATCTTTTTAGCTTCCATTGTAGTTTTTATTTGAAAATCAGTGGATAGTATAGATTATGGGCTCGGAAACCAGCAGCATCCACACGTGGGAGCTTAAAATACAGAATCTCAAATTCTATACCAGTCCTACTCATCATTATCTTTATTTTTAAAGAGATCTTAAGTTATTCATTTGTATATTAAAGTTTGAAAAGTATTGCTAAAATGTTGTCATTTTTAATTGGACTTAAGGTGCACAGAATTGGTTAGTTATAATATGGTTCAGAGTCATTGTTCCATTTATTATCCTCTTTTATTACATTCATTCATTCTTTTAAATAAAAATAAATATCTATGAACCCAAGACCCAACCAAAAAATTAGAACATTAACAATAATTTACATTTGTCTATATGCCCTTCTCCTGCTCATATCAATACTCCCCAAACAGAAGTAACCACCATTCTGGGGAGTCTCGGCAGCTCAATTGGTTAAGTGCCCAACTCTTGATTTTGGCTCAAGTCATGATCTCACAGTTTGTCAGATCAAGACCCAAATCAGTCTCTGCATCACAGTGCTGGAGCCTGCTTGGGATTCTCCCTCTCTCTCTCTCTCTCTCAAAATAAATAAACTTAAAAGTAACCACCATTCTAAATTTTGTGTTTATTTTCCATTTTTAAAAATAATATATATAGCTGTATACCACATATAAAGTTGTATAAAGTTGTGACTGAATAATATATTAATATATTTTATTAATATCTTGGTTATTAATATATATTACATCAATTATTATATCAATACATGTTAATATATATATATCAATATATTAATATCATGCAGTATCTCAAAATTAAGTTACTAAGATTATACACCCATGTTTTTGTAGGTAAGTGTAATTCATATGGTTAATTTTCACTTTTATATAATATTTATGACAATGCCATTCATTTATCCTTTCTCCAATTAATGGACTTTTGGGTTTTTTGTTTTTTTACTAATATGAAGAGTACTATTATAAACATTCTTGTGTATGTTGCTTGGTGATGTTTGCAAGACATTCTCTTGAGTATACACTGAGCTTGGAATTGCTGGATCATAGGATATATAATTGCTCAACTTTGCAAAAGACCATCAGATTATTTTTCCAAAATTCTATTACCCATTTCTATTGTCACCAATGATGTATAAGATATCTCTGTTGATCCATATTCTCTTTTACACGTGGTATTCTGTCAGATTTATTAATTCTTGCTACCTGAATAGATAAAAAATATCTCACTGTGGTCTTGATTTGCATTTTCTAGTTTACCATGAAGCTTGGGAACATATATATGTGTTTCTCTTCTGTAAAACAGTTTTTCATGTCTTTTGCCTATTTTCTTCATTTAATTTTTTATGGACCTTTTTATTGATTTGCATGAGTTCTTTATATATCCTAGATACTAATTTCTTCTCCTGACTCATAACTTATCTTTTCACTTGCTTTAGGATATCCTAGTGAAGAGAAGAATCTTAATTTTTATGTGGCCATACTCATCATTATTTTTTATAGTTAATGCTTTTTGTATCTTTTAATGCAGTTTACTCTGCAGAGACACAGCTTGAGCAAGAAAGGTACAGAGAGAGAGAAAGAGAGAGAGAGAGAGAGAGAGAGAGAGAGAGAGAGAGAGGGAGAGAGAATCTGAAGTGGGCTCCAAGCTCTGAGCTGTCAGCAGAGTCCAACGTGGGGCTTGAACTCATGGACTGTGAGATACCTGAGCCGAAGCCAGACGCTTAACCTATGGAGCCACCCAGGTGCCCCTCCAGCTACATTTAATGTATGTTCTTCTCTTTCCTCGGTGATCTGCCCTGCCACCTCTCATACAGCAAGGGTCCATATAGGCAATGATCTGTTTGTAGACCCTTTTTTGTGATCTTGGTTGATTTGACTATCCCTATGACAATAGTACATTTTCTTAATTACTAGAGCTTTATAATAAGTTATGTGTGGTAGGGAGAGTCCCTCAGAATTCATCTTTTCAATTCTACCACTTCCTTAAATGTCAGCCTTTTTCAGCCTTGGCTAAATTTTAATTAGAAACTACATGCTTTGCTTCATTCTTTGTGTTTATAACCTAGTTATTAACACACACGCGTGCTCGCGCACACACACACACACACACACACACACATTTTCATATCTTCTAGTACTATTTTGTCTTCCAGTTTGTTGATGATGCCAGCCTGTGAAATTTAAACACAAACAAAACCCCAACAGATTTGAAGCCAATCTTAAAGTATTAAAGCTAATTCAATTTGAATACTACTCTAAATTCAATTATACTTTAGGATTTCAGGTTATCATAATTTTTTAATTTTAGCAAAATAAAAAAAATATACTGTCCACTTACATTACTTTTAGCAGTTTTTAAAAATAAAGCTAAAGATAAATTATACAACCTATGGAATCACAGCCTTTCAGGGATTATCATTTTCAGCTAACTCTTTACTATCACTAAATGTCAGACAGACTGAACATTTTTTAACTCATTTGTTCCTTACAACTTTGTGAGGTAGTTGATATTATTATCCCCATTTTATAGATAAAGGAAAAAAAACTGAGAGAGGTTAAGTAGGCTGGTAGCTTATTTATTAGGTAGAGTTCAGATGGTAAGTCCAGATGGTGCTAAGAAATGTTTTTCTATGAAAATTTCACTGGGCTATCCTTCAACAAAACTAATTTTGTGATAGATACCAGCCTCAGTTCTTCCTCAAAGCCAAGTATTTTTATGCAGGAGAATCAAGTTAAAATTGATATCAAAGCTAATCTTGAGAGGGAACAGAAAATAAAGTACATAACCTTGTAGAAATATGTAAAATTTCTTTGGAATTGGGGGATTGGATGTATAATTACTGGTTTTGAGTAATAGGTTGATTTTGTATATGACATAGCTTCAGGACTCAGGTCATTTTTAGCTTTGGCTGGTGGAACCTCTCTTACTCGCTTGCCTTTTTCCCTTTTCAGATGTCCAGAGCTTGTACACTGGTGTATTTGTCAGAGGATTGACAAGTATTCTGCTAATGTTTCTCGTAAAGACACACTTCTTTGACAATTTAATCTGTCTCCATTCTTAATCCTTTATGTTTCTAGAATGCTTATTTCTTTTGTTTCCTATTCTCTGTGTCTATTTTGATTTTTAAAATAAAACTATACAACCAGATAGGTAAATAATCATGTTTTATTAATAACTCCTATATGAAAACATATTCAAGTATTGATCTGCTATTTTAGGTATTATTTGTTAAATTATGTGAAAGGCAAACTTTAAGGAGAAAGAAGTTTCTGTGGGATGGAATGAAAATAGGTGCTCACAAAAATATTAAGAGATGGTGACAAAGAGCTGATATATGAGAGTTTTAATATTTTTCCTGTGTCCTGACCAGGTATCTTAGGGGGATATAGATTTAAGAAAGCAGAGGAAAGAATCTTCACTGAGCTGCAGTGGATACAATAAAGAGAGATGTAGGATAGCACAACACACAAAACTACCCAATGACAGATCATTTAGAAAGGAGCAAGAGTTAGAACTTTATGGAAAATAATGCATGTTTTCCATGATGATTGGAATTTTGAGATAAATTACTAGGCCGTGACCTTTAGCTGATATATTTTTTCCTCAAGAGTGGGTGTTTGGTATTAGAAATTAGTATGTAGGGAAGGCAGACTTTAGAGGGGTAAGCAGTATTTGATGAAGAGTGATCTAGCTAAGTGAGTGGAAAGGTGATTGTCAGTAGAGAATGGACGCTGCAGTGCTTAAAATGGGATATAACCTATGAGGGGTAGAAATGCATTGTCAGTATGTATAGCAATTGTAGGAGTGTGTGGTCAGAAAGAATGAATAAGATCAATACGTGGATGGTCTTTATAAACAAATGTTCTTTGAATAAGTCTGAGGTTACACTTTTTGGAGAACCAGGGCACATAAAGGCATTATGGGGCTATGATACTCTAGAATGGATTAAAATCTATAGAGAACTAAGGATATCCTGAGAGATGTAGGACTTTCAGAGATAATAGCTTAATTTATATGAAACATAGGAAGGAATATTTTTGATTGAGGATAAGTTTATAATTTGAGAAAGAATGGAGAGCAAGAAACGGCTACATGTTAACGTTTTGCTAATGAAGATGAGGGAAAGAACTAGATTCTGTTCATTGCATTTGCAATCTAAAGCCAATTGGAAGGTTAAAATTTGAGAAGGAGAATATGTATCTTGATTTGTATGTATGCATGCATTTTTCAAAACCAGTGTAGCTTTATTGGCTCAGACAGTGGACATTCTCATTGTCCAGCCTGTTCCACATTTCCTGCGAAAGTACCCACCTGTATTTACATACATGCTTTAAAACTTCAGTTGAGCCTTGCTACTTATTTCATTTTAATTCTCCTTTTTCCATCATCTCTCATCCCTACTGGGCTAATTTTTGCCTTTTTTTTCACAATGAAAATTGAAATAGTGAAGCATAATATTCATATTTTCTTTTCAATGAAGGTGTTTTAGACATACTTGCGTTTCCTTCATAGCCAGCTTCTAATGGTCTCTGCCCTCAATATTTAGGCAGGAAACTGAAGTGAAATTCTAAATGTGTGGAAGACCCCTCCAGGGTCCAGAAATATATAGTTTAATTAAGATTACAAAGAGACCATTGGATTTGACAAAGTCCCTATATATTATAATTTTAAAGTAATTTAAAATCTAAAAATGGGAAAACTTTCTCAAGCACACAAAGAGACTTCATGGGAAAATATTTTACTATAAAAATAAACTGAGCTTTCAAAATAAACTGAGTCTTGGTGATACAGAAATTTGGTAAATAGTGCCAACTGTTCTTTGTTTAGGTGCTTATTGGAATACAGTAGGTCAGTGATTGTGTGAATGTAAACATGATGATGAAATTTAACTTTATATTTCTCAAAACTAAACTCATCTTTAGAAACCATAATCTCAACGAAGCTTTACAATCATTCTTGCCCCACTTCTTTGTGTCAAACTAAAAAGTTGGAAAATAATTCTTTAAAATATCCTCCTTCCACATAGACAATAGTTACATTGATTGTTGAATAACATATTTAGACTGTCCTGCTAACAGATTTTCACTTCATTATCTTTGGCTTGTATTTATTTGCCTCAAAGTCTGGAATCTTTCTGCTTTAAGTCTCAATGGATGACAGACTGAAAACATTGATTCCATTTTTTTTTCCTTTTCCCAAAGATGGTTCTGTTCTTTATATTAAATTAGTTCAGTCACTTCAGGGTTGGGGAAAAGGTGGTGATGGCAATTGGCAAAATGTTGTGAATTATTGAAATTGGATAATGGGTACAATAGAATTCCTTCATTATATGCTATTTTTGTATGGTTGAAAATTTTGATAACTTTTTATAAATGCAGCCAGAAAAATAAGGTAAATTAGCCCAGCCAACAATCGGTTTGCTGCCCAGTTAGAACTTATATGAATTTGGGAATTTCAGGTTACAGACTATAAAATGATCTTATCTCAACAGGTTATACTTCTATGTTATTTAGTATAGTCAGTCCAGGCTATAAAGCACTTTGGATTATTACCTGAAAGGCAAAAGCTTAGTTCTGAAACTACCAAACAGGAAGCCTACCATCATTTTCTATCAATTCTGATGTTTCCTCCCTTGTCAAATGTCTAATTTATTTTGTTTCTCTTCCGGTTGAGGCCATTTTGAAAATGTGGCTGTTCCTTGACGTACTAACTAGAATACTTGAGTCTGATTGAAGGGTTTTCTTCCCCCCTTCAGTTTACTTACTTACTGCCTTGAGTCAGACATGTTCTGACGCACCAGTCTGTTATAGTAGAAAGAGCACTGGATTGGGAGTGAGGAGTTTGTAGTCACAGCTTTCCATGAACTAGCTTAATGATTCTGGGTAATTATTTCTCTCCATAAAACCTTCTAATCTGAAATTCTCTTTAATTTGTCATCTTTGGACTTTTAATCATTCAAAGCTACTTTAAAAAATATCTTTCCTAGATTAAGGCACTATGGCACTCTGTCATAAATGACAGAGTTAAATGACTTAAGTCATTGACTTAAATGCATCCTGGTGGTCACATCCCATTCAAGTCTTCAGTTTATATGTTTGCATTCCCGAAACAACCTCTATTGACTTTAAAAAAAAATTTTAATTTATTTATTTTGAGAGAGAGAGAGAGAGAGAGAGAGAGAGAGAGAAAGAGAGAGAATGCACGAGTCAGGGATAGGTCAGAGAGCACGGAAGAGAGAAAATCCCAAGCAGGCTCTTTGTAATACTACATGGAGCTGGACATGGGGCTCGAACCCATGAAACATGAAATCATGACCTGAACTGAAATCAAGTGTTTGATGCTTACCCAACCGAGCCATCCAGGTTCCCCTTCTGTTGAGTTTTTAAACTGACTTAAAAAAAAAATATTATTTATTAGAACAATTTTAGATTTAGAGAAAAAATGAGAACAGAGTGCAGATTTCTCATATATTCCATACCCAACTTTCCTTATTATTAATATTTTTGTATTAATATGGTATATTTGCTCCAATTAATGAACCAGTGTTAACATATTATTAACTAAAGCCTCTGGATTCAGATTTCCTTATTTTTTATTTAATATATTTTTTTGTTTCAGAATTGTATCCAGGATACCACGTTACATTTAAAGATTTTATATCTTTAAAATAGTTTTAGTTTTATGATAAAGTTGAGAGGAAGGCACAGAGATTTCCCATATACCCTCTCCCACACATGCATGGCCTCCTGCATTATCATCACCAAAATAGTACCTTTTTTTTTTTTTTTTACCAAGCATGAGCCTACATTGATACATCATAATCTCCCAAAGTCCATTTTTTTTTTTTTACTTTGGGTTCACCACTGGTGTTATTCTATGGGTTTGCACAAATGTGCAATCTCATATATTCTTCATCATAATATCATGAAGAATAATTTCACTGCTGTAAAAATCTCTTTTTAGAATGATGGTATTCAGTGGGGTAAGTCCAAGGAATCCTGAAATTGCAGTCTTTGAGAACTACTTCATTCAATTTAGAACTGTTAAATAAGAAATTGACACTTAGGTGAAGTAGAAACAAACACAGAGCACAAAATGAGATTTATTAAATGATTACTATGTGCCTGGCATTGAGCTTATTGAATTTAGCCTCTAAGCATTTGTACTTAGGATTTATCTGCTGAATTTAAATCCTCGTTTAATGTTATTATTGTGGGACTTGGACCTCACTTTTTTCATCTATAAATGTGATAATAATAGTACTTATAGGATTTTGTGAATATTAAATGAGATAGTATATTTAAAATGTTTAACATAGTGTTCACTATTTGATAAAATGCTTGATAAGTGCTACTTATTACCAATATTTGGATTGTCATATTTAATCATCATAAAACTTGTTTTATAGTTACTGTTATTGTTCCCATTTTATTAATGAATCAGTTAATAAAATTAATTAATAAAATTAACTAATTAATTTAAAGTTTATTTCTTTTGAGAGAGTGTGTGAACAAGGAAGGGGCAGAGAGAAGGAGAGAGAAAGAATCTCAAGCCTACTCCACACTGTGAGTGCAGAGGCCAGTCAATTACAGGGACCCTGAGATCATGACCTGAGGGGAAACCCCGGAGTCTGTAGCCTAACTCAGGGGACAGTACAGCCACCCCTCCCCCATGTTAAAGAAGAGGACAAAAGGCTTAAATATATTGAAGAATTTGTCTAAAATAGTAGGTCCAAGATTTGAACTTAAGCAGTCAGAATCCAGAACCCACATACCTTTAATTTTTATCCTCTATTTCCTCATAATAATTAAGAAACAGATAAAGGAAAGATAAGGGCTCAAAGAAATGATTCTGTAAGTATACTTTTGAGTCTTTGATCTCGAAGTGATTAATTAGCTGTTCTTTCAGAGTTGGTTGGATGAAATGGTGATCTTGTTTTAATGGCCCACCCAAAATTTTATACATACCTATTTTTCAATGTTCTGTGGGGTTTTTTGTATTTGATGAAGAGGTAATTATTTTATTAAGTTATTTTATAACCATAAAAATAACATATGTACTACATAGAAAGTATTGGAAATACAGAAAAGTATATAGAAATAAACTAAGATTTCATTACTCAGAGGCAACTTTTTAAAAAAAGATTATCCATACTTTTTATTATTTTAATGTTTTCCTAGTTTCAGTAAGGCATGCTTGACAATAAAAATTATGTATATTTAGGTTGTACTACATGAATTTTTAAAAGATATGTAATGTGATGATTTAATATATGTATACATTGTGAAATGATTACCACAATCAAAGTAATTAACTCATCTATCACTGCATATAGTTACCTTTTTTATCCTTTTGTGGTGAGAACACTTAAGATTTACTTTTTTTAGCAGATTACAAATATACAATACAGTATTATTAACTATCATCACTATGCTGTACATTTGCTCCCAGAATTTATTCATCTTATAATGTCATTTGGGAAGAAGTATATTGATTATTGTTGGAGTGCCTGGGTGGTTCAGTCAGTTCAGCGTCCGACTTTGGCTCAGGTCATGATCTCATGGTTTGTGGGTTTGAGCCCCATGTCAGGCTCTGTGCTGACAGCTAGCTCAGAGCCTGGAGCCTGCTTCAGATTCTGTGTCTCTTTCTCTCTATGCCCCTCTCCTGTTCATGCTCTGTCTCTCAAAAAGAAATAAATGTAAAAAAAAAAATTTAAAAAAATACTGTTTGCTGAGGACATTTAGGGTATAACTGAAAAATATGAAATTATACTCTAAATCTTATATTAAAGTCATTCTCCGAAATGAACGAGATTAGCTATTATAAGTTTTTATATGGTATATCTTTGTTAATCCACTGTGTTTTTCATAAAATCTATCTTGTAGGAAAGTGTTACAAAAATATTTGACTGTTCCAACTAAGTTCTCAGGTCCTAGAACCACTAGTGATAATAATGTGAATATGTCCTTACTTCACTTTGGGCCTAGGTTTAATAGTTTAATAATATGTACTACATTAGATTTAATTTTCTTAGTATAAATCATTCTGTTTGTTAGTTCTGCCTAGGATTTTTTTTTTTTTTTTGAGTAATTGGGTAACTAGCCTTGATGGAATGGTAGGTAAAAGTTCAGTTTGTAACTTGCTACTTGTGAGATCTTGTACAAATTCTCTACTCTCTTTGAAGCTCAATTTATTACTGTGAAAAATTAGGATAATGTCAAATAACTTCACAGGGCGACAGTGAAGATCAAATTCAGTAGTTGATATGAAGAAGTGTTTTAAGCTGTTATGTGATAGACAAATAAATATAAATTTTTGATATAAATCATTGCTAGTTAGAAGAGATCCAGAGTACAAAAAAGAAATTGAGAACCTCTGGTTTAGGAATAAAAGGAGGAAATGGATTATCATTTAATGAATTTTCGCTATAGGTCAAACACTTTGTATCTGTTTTCACTGAATATTTTTGCTTAATTTTCCCTAATAAGGAAACTGAAATTCAGGGAAAATGAGTAACTTATTTCAGGTCACAACTACTGAATATGGAAGCTTGATTCAAACTTAGCCTTGTTTGACTTTAAAGCCCATGTTTTTTCGACCTAAACACTCTACCTTCTGTACACCTGGAGATGGAAAGTACCATTTCATGAATAATTAAGAGAAAGATGAAAAGCTAATCTTTCAGTTTCTCATTAAGATACAGTGATGCCTTACATTTATTATTCCTTCCTTTACTTTCTCTAAATATTTCAAAATAATTTGCTTTTTCCCCCCTTTATAACAACACTATGAGTTGGATAGAAAACTGTGAGATTTCATATGTGATTAAATATATCACTAGCTGGTTTTTCTCTACCCCAGGTCACTTACCTGAAAAAAAGTCATGAAGAACATTAATAGTTTATAATGCATTTCAAAAATGAATAAGGCATTTTATAAAAAAATTCTTAATTTAAGTGAAGTAAATAGTGTATTTCATAATATCTTTTAACTGATTTTTTTGTAATACTAAGCAATCATGATTTCAGATTCACTGATTAGAATTGCCTACTTTATACAGAAAATATCCCTATGAAAATCAACATTTTAAACATTTCTTATCCTCTGGGGAGGTCTTTAGAAATGGAAAGTCCCATGTAGTTTGAGTAATAAAAGTGGTGTAGGCTACAGCAGAAGAGTTAAATAAAGGGGAAAGATCACAAAAACTAAATTGCATTCAACTTCTCTCTAAGTCAGCTTTTCATAATGTAGTTTATTATGTTGTACATGCAGTCTCTTTTATAAAATGTCTGGTATATCAGTAGTTTAATATAAATATAGAAACATGTCAAAATACAAATAGAAAATACTTTCGGATTATCTATACCTTACTTTTCATTCATTTATACAAATAATCAAGGGTTATTGTATTTTCAAAAGTTGTGGAGAGTGTTATTCTTATTGCAAAGGTATAATGGCATACGTATAAAACCATAGCATGTTTTTCAATGCATGTGCTGTTTATTGATCATCCCTGTTAGTAATGGAATTGGCTGACATTTTACAAACAAGAAACACCAAGTTATGGTGGTACCCTATGTACATTCATTCAACAACATTTATTTAATTATTGAGCACTTAATACATTCGCAGCATTATGCTTTGCACTCTATTAAGATATAAGGATGGCTACAACGTAACTTTGCTTCCAGGAAATTTTATAAAAGGGATAAGTATGCAATCAACCAACTCTATTTGCCTTAATATTCTTGACTTTGTACAATTAATCACCATCTTTTCCTGGAGAATAAAACTATTAAAATTTTTTTAATGTTTATTTTATTTTTGAGACAGAGAAGGAGCAAGGAAGGGGCAGAAAGGGAGACCCAGAATCTGAAGCAGAATCCAGGCTCCAAGCTGACAGCACAGAGCCTGACATGGGGCTTGAACTCACAAACTGTGAGATCATGACCTGAGCTGAAGTTGGATGCTTAACTATTTTTTTAATCAAGTGTTCATTATATGTACACACTATACTCAAGAAAATACATTCAATGTGCTTTGCATGATGCCTTCCACTTAGAAGGTACTCAACAAGTATTATCTGTTTTCAATCTAATATGATCATCAAAATAATTCTATGAGATAGTTATTTTTATTCTCATCTTATAGTTGAACTGTACAAAGACATGAATAGATAACTTGCTTAAAGATACATAGTCAATATGTATTATTCAGATTTGAGTTCAAGGCTCATACTGTAGAACAGTGGTCTCAAAAAGTGAGCATATGCTCTAGGGAATATGCAGGATGATGTATTAGGGTTTGAGAAGATAATCAAAACTTTTATGTATATATTTTTTGTTTAACAAAACTAAGGTTAAAGTTTACTAATCTTTTGTATGCAAATTGTTGTTGGCAATGTCAAAGTATCAATTATATGCATTGTATGTTATACAAAGTATCCTGAAGGGAGAATGGGAGTGGATTTGCTTTAATATTTGGGAGTACTAAATTTTTATTTTTGCCTTGTTGTGAGGAGTCACAGTTTACACTATTCAGGTTTTTTAAAAATAGTTTATTATCAAATTGGTTTCCATATAACACCCGGTGCTTCTCCCCACAAGTGCCCCCCACCATGACTATCACCCTCTCCTTCCCTCCCCCTCCCCCTTCAGTCCATGGTTCGTTTTCAGTATTCAGTAGTTTCCCTTGATCTGTGTCCCTCACTCTCCCCCGCTCTCTTTCCCGCTTCCTCTCCTCATGGTCCCCTGCCAGGTCTCTCCTGTTAGACCTATGAGTGCAAACATATGGTATCTGTCCTTCTCTGCCTGACTTATTTCGCGTAGCATGACACCCTCGATGTCCGTCCACTTTGCTACAAATGGCCATACTCATTCTTCCTCATTGCCATGTAATACTCCATTGTATATATATACTATACTATTCAGTTTTAACTAAATTAACTCTTACAAAATAGACAACTGACTTAAAAATATAAGAGAAAAAACATAGAATAATAGCCAAGCATATTTAAACAAGAGTATCATATGTATTATGCACATGTCAGCTATATTACAAAGTGAAAACAATGACAATTTAATCATATTTGATGATAAGTCAGCCAAAAACAATGATCAAGAAGTCTATTTGAAATGTATATTAATGTTCACTCTCATTAAGGATGAACCTCACCCTTTGTGTATGATATGCCCTGAGTCAAAGTGGCTGAAATAATGCATGAAAAACCATATTACATTTGTCAGCAAATGTTGTTAGAAGATGCATAGAAAACATTGCTGAAGATTTAAAAAAGATAAGTCTTTAAAAAAAATTATAGAGTGTGAAAGGTTTACTATATAGTTAAATGAAAGGACTGATATTTCCGGTATTTCAACAAATAGTATTTGTTAGGCTCAGTTGCACTAATACAAAGAACTACATTAAAACATTTTTTTTATGTCTTTATTTTATTTTGAGAGAGAGAGACAGAGAGCGAGCGGGGTAGGGGCAGAGAGAGACACACACAGAATCCGAAGCAGGCTCCAGGCTCTGAGCTGTCAGCACAGAGCCCGACGCGGGGTTCGAACCCATGGACTGTGAGATCATGACCTGACCCAAAGTCTGACACCCAACCGACTGAGCTACCCAGGCACCCCATGAACTACATTTTTATGAATCACTTGAAAGCTTGCTGGGGGAGATACCTGCTAATCATCAAAATACCCTTTAAGTTAAACAATGCATACTGAAAAAACTATGTTAACATAGTTTTGGAGTGTTGGAGTTCTTAGATGGAATGGAAAAAAATTTCTAGGTAAGATTACAGAGGTACTTCTACACATGAAATTCTTTTGCTCATCATTTATAAGCAAGCTATTTAGCAAATCAAAGTCGAAAGTATACATGGGTACTGTAGGATATATATCATTGATGTGGTTAAATTTTTTCAACTAATGCTTTACAGTATAGTATACAGTATAGCAGAATCAAATATGGAAGAATCTTAAAATTTTCGTGGAATTTTTAGGATACTTTGCAATAAGATTGAGAATGGACATGAATATTATTTGCACCACTGGAGTTTCACTGACTATTCAGTGGCTGCGTATTAAACAAACTAACAATGAGTTGAGAAGGTAATGACCCAGGGTATGGAGAGAACATTTTCGTATTGAATGTTTATAATTATTTTCATTATAATGTGATTTTGTTGCCAAAACCAATGTAATTATAAAACTCAGGTTTCTGCATAATTGAAAAACTGTATCAAAACTGTTTCTGAGTACATTTTAAAACTTGGAATAGAATTTTATACCTTACTTCAAAACCTTCCAAATGAAATCTTTAAATAGGCTTTAAAATTCTTTTTTTTTTTTTAACAAAAAATACTACAAATACCTTCTAGTTCATAAGAACAACACAAGGACATCTGGAAAGATGAAAATTTACTAGACAAATTTCAAGAAAATCTTTAACAGAATTGGTGTTTGGGATTGAAAATTGAATATTGTGATTTAATAAAATGCTCTTCTTCCATTTGGGTCTACTATTTTGTGAGGCTTTTCTCCCACCGAGACAAGCATTACAGCAGGTGTCATGATTACCGGAATGTAGTACCAGATCTTCAGATGACTGTGTCACAAAGTGTAAAACCAAGCCAAGATATAAAGAATGGCAAATATTTAACCAAATTACTCTGTCTAAAATGTTGTGTTTTAGTGAGACCAAAAACATTTAAAAATTGCTAATAAATACAACAAAATTAAAATTTATTTAAAAGTATCATTTATTTCTTGTTTTCTTATCCTTTAAAGTGCTTATTCATACGTTCTATAATGTATATAACATGGTAGTATATAAGTGTATAACTTACAAATCATTTTATATATTGAGGTGTGGGCTTACATTGATCAGTGCCCAGTCAGAAAAACAAAAATGGCCCAAAACAGAGGGACTTTAATCCAGAGAATGGGTTACAAATGTGTTGGGAAGTCTGGTGGAAGGGAAAGATGGTGGCAATGATAACATAACAACGAAATCTGTAGAAAGCAAGGGAAAGTTTTGTTACTTGGAGCTTAGGAGCACTGTGCTGCAGAGGCAGCTGGAGCACTGTGCTGCCATGGCTGTTGGAATCATCACTGCCACTGCTTTGCAGGAAGCCAAGCACTCGCAGTCCTACTGACATGGCAGGAGCCCAGGAGTCCACAGTTCCACCAATGCTGTTTTACTTGCCAAGGCTGTTAAAGCTTGCGCTGCTGTTCTGCAACTGCAATCCCGTTGCTGGCATTGGCAATTCCTAAGAGCCAGATCCCAAGAGCCCTGCACTGCAAAGGCTGCTGAAGTACCATTGTTGAGATTGGTAATGCCAACAGCAGCAGCAGAAAAAAAAATGCTCTTTGAGCAATTGCTAGGGCTTCTCATCTGGCAAAGCCATCTGGGAAATGTAGTTTTCAGGTTCCAACACAGAAGAGTATGGAAGGGTGGGAATGGAGTTGGTAACCAACAGATAAATGATCTTTGTAGAGTTTAAAATATTTTTTAATGATGGGATCAACAGTTTTTAAAGACTGGAGAATCTGTTGCTCTAGAGTTTAGCATGTAAAACTAGCATAGTATAGCGTGTAGTAAAACTACATCTTCAAATTTTATTAATTTGTTTTAGAATGGATTCTAGTCTGTTATCTAAAGCTAAGGTTGTTATTTCAGGAAGCAAACACTGGCACTGTATCATTTATTTACAGCCAATATTTGTTTTGATTAGTTACAGTGACATTTATTATTGATCTACACCCAGGCCTTATCAGCTGTAAATATTTTGTATATCATCCACCACTTCCTAAAATCTGCTCTGATTTATTACTAATTTCTATACATTTATTAATTTAACTTTTAAAATAATAGTAATAGTGAAGTGCAGAACCTAGAAGACTTCAGAATTTGTTTCATTTATAATGCCTAATATTAGATATTTTATAATATCTATTATAAAATATATTTTAAACATCTGATTAAACAGCTACAGCATAGATTACTTAGTGGCACATTGAATTAATGCATTGATTGGTGGAGAGAGTTTAGGTCAAGTTTAATTATTTTAGGCAAAAACCACATGCATTTTATTAAATTATTAGCATAGAGTGATTTGCAGTTTATTTCAATTGCAGACTTCTAGATACGACATGGTAGTAAGTGTGTATTGGAGTCCCAGACCATTAAATTCTCAAATGAACTCCATATAATGACAACTCAGTTCTTTCATAGCCCTTTTCATAATTAATACAGATTTAATTATGGGCAGTGTTCCTCTCTTATTGATTACTAATAAAACTATTTCCTCAACTGGTGAGACACTCTTTTATGCTTCTGTTCTGTATAGGTTTACAGATGTTGGGCATACTGTTTGTGGTGGAAGATCTCATTATGACATGTTAAGTAGTATAATGTCATCAATTTGAAATAGAGTAGGATAAAAACCTAAATTTATGGATTTTTAACATGAAATAGAATTTATTTAGTTAATTTGATAATTTTGAAATACCTGATATAATCTTCAAAATAACATTTCACTTAATATAATTCATTTTAAAATTTCTATTTCATAAGAACTTGTCTGGTACATTATACATTCTGATATATATGTATATACACATATATACATATATATACACACAAAGTATATATATAATCTGATATATACACACAGATTAATAAGATATTTCTATATTTGTTATTAATAGAATGAAAAGAATTGAGTTTTACGTAGCTTCTTTTCTAAAATCTTGATATGTTCTTATATGTCTAGAAAGCTGTGGTTGTAAACTTATAAGTTATTGGGGTTAAATGAGCTTTCTTCAACAAAAGTAAGAGATACTGTTTCTGCCCATTTTGAATCATCCCTGTGGCCTGTTGCCTCGGAGAACTTAGCAGGCTGTTGTCATGCTGACTCTGTTATTAATAACTGGCTTCAATATTACTGGACAGATTGTTATTAATGTTTCCAACCCTTTAATCAAACTGGTTCATGGTAGGTTTCTTTTGTCACTTTTGAAAATTATTTATATGTTGCTTTTCTTCATTATCCTCTCTTTAAATTTTACTTTGTGACAATATTATTTTTCTCAAATGTATGTGAAAAAAGTATTGAAATTATCTGGGAAATCTATATGCTCTCAAACCTGTTTCCATTGTTAGTCTTTTTTCAAAATTTCTTCCTAATCTCACCAGTTTATTATTCTAGAAAAATTTTTAAAGTAATTATGTCAAGCCCTTCCCTCTATGCCTCACAAATTCCATTTGGATTAATTTTAGGCCTGACTTCTACCACTTATTAGCTTGGTGACTTTGAGCCTCAGTGTCCTCATCTATAAATGAGAGCATTACTATTAATTACCTTTCTTACAAAGCTGTTGGGAGTATTCAATGACATATGAATGTAGCACTTTAAGCACCGTTCTTGACAACATGTAGTAGTTGTAACTTTTAAGAATTAATCTTTTCTAACTAATAGTAGAAGCTTTTTAGATCGGAAGGATAAGATGGAGTTTTTGCTTGTAGAATCGGCAAGGAAGATGGTGAAGAGCTCACCAATCTGCTGTACAAATAACAGCTGTAGCAATTAAGATACTTCTGTTACATATATTCTGTGCGACTTTTATTTTTCCTATAGAACACACTCCATAGTTTCAGTTTCTTTTTCCTTGTGTATTGAATATAACCTGTACATATGAATAAATTATTATGTAAGTGTTGAAACTTTAAGACAGTTGCCAGTGCTGTCCTAGATTGTTTAGGAGAGAGGACTGAGCAGGGAGCAGGAAGAGTGCATGTAGTATACATGTATAATGCCAGGAAGATGTTGTGCATGACATTTTTATGTTTTTAACCCTTTGATTTAAAATTCATTGTGTCATGAAAGTACTCTTCTTCCTGTGTTTCTGGAGCTATTCATATCTTTTAAGATCAATAGATGGTATTAACAATTACAACAACATTGTAATTCAGACATTATTCTATATGCTTTTTTTTTTCTCTGTGACCATATTTCTCTTGTATATTTGTGGGAAAAGGTGATTGACTCCTATCCATTTCTGAGTTATTCTATGTTAAAAGTGCTTTTGACTTTTTGGTACTCACCATTCACCATTTACTGACCACTGTTCGCAGTGCCACTGGTCACTCCTTGGAACTCCGGTCTCTTTCATAAGAAGCTTCTGTGTTTGCAAGGGCTCCAGTATATGGGTGAATTTATGGCAGTGCCTTCCTTTTTCATCCTTGTACTACTCCTCATTACACTACCAAACAAAGCTGTACAATATATCAAACTTTCCAGAAGGTTTGAAGAGAAGAAATTGGCAAAAATGTAAATGTCTTAGAAGTTAATATTAGACATCATTCTTTTTAAAAAATTTTTTGGCCACCATGACATTGGGAATTTCTCACTACTCACCTTTCTTTCTAATCATTTCTCTTCTGCCTCCTCTCCCATCTCCATGCTCCCAGGCCTTCAAATTGTCATTAATTTCTTATGGAGTACACTTGGACACCACAAGAAGAATTACTCAGGTCCCACTGAGTTTCCAACCCTAACCAGCTTACCAAAGTGTTTTCTTCAAAAACGATGGCTCCTCTCCTATGAGGAATTTTAAGGCCAACTTTTGACTTATACTTGAACACTTACATAATAGAAGTGAAAGAAATAATGGATAAGTGAAATGTGAAAGCAAGCTGAATTTTCTTCTCAGAGATTATTTGAATATTTTAATTCAATGCCCTGCTAGCTATAGGGCAATACCTTTTTTATTCAACATTTTATTATGAATTTTTTCACACATAGAGAAAAGTTGAAGAGTATTACTATTTTGGTCTATTATAACCATTTTCACTTTTTTAGAAGATCTTAAAGTAAGAAAATGTTTTATATATAATTTAAAAAATTTTAAGGCTATTTAGAGGTGTTTTATATCATCCTTGGAACTCAAGTTTGTTAAAATTTTTAATTAATCAAGGTTTAAGAAGTCATGTATTGTTTTTTTTTTTTTTTTGGTCATTCATTCATTCATTCACTCATTCATTTACAAAAGCTCTGTTGAGCTTGAACTGTACTCAGTGTTCTTCCAGATATTAGGCTGTCAAAGCTTGATAAGTAGAGTCCCTGTTCTGGTAGGTCCTTTAGTCCAGTGGCAATGGGAGGTGTATTCAAGGATAGAATGACTGGAGTACTGCAAAGGGCATACTAAAGTTACTCCCAGTGAGGTAGTTTTCATGTAATGTTTTGTTTTTGTTTAAAACTTAAATATTTGTTGACTAGAATTGAAATGTGTCTCCTCCCATACAAGGATCATAATAACGGTCTTGTACTAGTAAACTGTGACTTTTCTACAGGCTCTTCTAGTTTTTCTTAGGATTCCTGGGATACAGTTTTAAAACTGATGACCCAAATTAAGGATTATTGTCTAATTACACTGCATAGAATCACTTTATGATGGTGGCCTCAATGACAAAATCAGTACTTAGTGTAGCACTTACTCATTTGTACCCATTACCCCAATTTTTGCTTTTCCACCCATATTCTAGGGCTAAAACTCTTATTTTGTCCTTGATTGCAATATGACTTTTTTTTTAACTACTCCAACCTTTTTTTTTTTTATTTGGGAATATTCCTTTGAACAATCTTAAAATATTTCAATGTTTTTCCTTCACCTCACATGATATAAAAACATTAAAGATGCCTGAAAAAGGACTTGGTTAAAGTGTTTTTGAGATAGTGGTGAATGCTTTTGAAATTAGTTGAATTTTTCTTTTCAAAATTAAAAAAAGTCTCACCCTTCATACTTTTGGAAGTATTCATTTCCCAAAGTACTCTGTAACTCTAAAATTAATGAAACTTTATGCTCCAGCTTAATAGCTATCACTGGTTTCCACAACCATTTAAGAATTTCATGTACTGTGTACTTGTAGAAGACTTGGGGGCAATGAATAAAGTGTACTCAATGGGTCTATAAACTACACTGCTAGGGAATAAACTGTTTGTCTCCAGGACCTCCCTCTGCTCCACATTTGTCTCCAGTCTAACTTTAGTTCTAGTCCCTGCCCTGTGCATGCACGCATATGGTTTCATAAGCCACATATGAAATTTATGTATTTGTATTTATTTTGTTGGATTTCATTCTGAGGGAGAAAGCACAAAGTTTAAGGCACCAAAAGCACAAAGTTTAAGGCACTGAATTACATGAGATATCACGCTATGTAGCGGAAAGATTATTTGCTTATACTAATATTGTTTGCTTGTCTGCCCCCCACCCCGCCCACCAGCCTGTGAAGTCTTCAAAAGCAGGAACTAAATCATATCTTTGATTTTCACTTTTTACCCCCAAGTATCGTGAATGGCACAGAGTGGGCACACAATCCATGTTTAGTTAATGCACAAAGATCAGAGCAAGGGCAAATTCTTTCTTGCAGAATGAGTCATTAGTATCAAAGTATTCAGAATATATCTCTAAATAATTCAAAGTTAAAACCAAGTGTATAAAATCTAATGATGGTATTATTCAGCATCTCTTACAAATCATGTATAATTGAATCCTTGCTTTTTTCATGCTTTTCTCAGGCTATTGGGAAATGGGATATTTGTATTGTATTTTATTTATTATTTATTTAGTTTTTTTAGACAATTATTTGCATTATTATTAGATATTTGATACCTGAATGAAGGAAACTTTAAGGACTACGTAGATTTTTAAAAATTTTTTGTTTGTTTTTTAAACAGAAGGCTTTAAGCAAATGATGTATGGGAAATATACATAATGCAAGTAAGCTTTATACATTGATAGATTTGTTGATTACAGGTTGTTTTTCAGTTCAAGCAAATGGAGGCACATATTTATTTACATTTGGAAACAAAGGCGATTGAATGGATTATGTAAATTTTTAAATAGAGTTGGTAGACTCTTAAACCAGATGTGTTGAGAACTCTGTAAATTAGAAGAGCAAATCTGCACTATGCTGTATTAGTAAGCAAGATGTGAGAAATCATCAGGATGTGTTGGGTTTGACTCATAAGCACAGAATCTTATGGATTGATGGGGCCTTAGATGCCATTAGATACTGCAAGAGAGTAAGATGCAGGGACTAAACTTGAGCTCTACACAAGACAGGCTGGGTTCAAATGCTATTACTGCCATGCTGTGTGATCTTAGTTAAATCACTTAACCTCTCTGTTTCTTCATCCGAAAGTGCCACTAAAAATAATCTCTACCTCATAGGGTCACTGGAATTTAATGAGTTAATAAATGAAAAGTACTTTGAAGGGCGCCTGGCAAATCGTAAGCACCTAAGCATTAGCCATCATCATAATTTACTTCAGTTCCTTCCTTTTAAATTTAATTATTTTTTATATGAAGAAATGGAAACTGAAGATGGTTACATGGCTTGTGCAGGGCATACAAAGTACTTGTGGCAATGCTGAGACCAAAACCAGTTTTTAACTCTCACTCTAGGATCTTTCTACCAGATGAAATTGCTCCATGGCATATCAGCATACAAAACCACTTAATTTAATAGCTATAACTTCCAGAGTCTGATAGTCAATTAGGATTATTGTTTCACATGGTGCTATGGTTAATTCAATCCATAGGTCTCAGGTCCCAGCAGGGAGAGTGTATCTTGAACTCCAGAAAGTACTAAGAATGTGCCACTTACTGGCTTGGAATCCAGTAAAGTGTGCAGATATGGAGAAAGCACTGAGGTGTTGTGCATTTTTCACTAAGCCAAAATATTTGTTTTTCTTTTTAAAATTCAACTAGCTAGTTGTTCTTTAGGAAAGGTGAATAGCTTTCACGGTCCTTTACATTCCTTTTGACTCCTGCTGGTAGAAATCAAATAATGTCTTCTTATTCTCCTTGGGTTAAAACAAAATGATAAAAAACAAAAATACCTAGAACCTTATTTTAAAAATCAGGACGTAGTGATATCTAATTTGAATCAGTCTGTCAAACTGTGAGGCTTGTGTGCTTTTTTAAGTGGCATTTTTCTTCAAACAGTGGAATACAGCTTCAGAGAAACAATAGGGCAATAGTAGAAAAACAGAACTGCCAGGCAGAGCAGTAAGGGGTGACATGCGTCCTGGTACCTTAGGCAACACTAAGTGTATTTGAGAAAGGTTTTTCTTAAGACGTGAGACCAAAAGAATATCTGTTTTATTTTATTACATCCCCTTTCCTGTGTATCTGTCCCCTCTTTATTAAGCAACTATCCTTGAGAGGGGTAAAACACTACTGCAGCAGCATCTGAGAATTGGAATTGGTGGTTTTCAGTGAGAGTGGGGGGCTGGACTCTTGGTTTCTTTCTTCAATTTTCCCAGGACTGTTTGCACGATGTGTGGCTAGACATCATCTTCTGATTTCTGCGCTATACGTTATCTACCCTTAAAATAGCTAAAACAATATTGATCTCCATTCTGAACCAACGTAATGACCCAAGATTGAACTGATGTTTTAAAAGATTTTTGTGAATCAGCTGAAGATATAGTTGATCTATATGTTATATATTGAAGTAATTAAGTTGTTTATTAACTGAAGGAATTGATGCTTACATAATGTGGTAGTTTTGTTTATGCAAAGGAAAGTATTCTAATTTTTGAAGCATGGTAAAACACAAAGCCACATAAGAAGGATGTTTTTAAAACAAATACTCTTAATATACAATTCATTATTGGTGCCCAGATTCAGGGTTTAAATAGGTCAGAGGCACTCACATTTTTCATTTTTATGTAAATTTTCTTTAGAATATTTAACCTCTCCTGTGATATTTCTAAGTCCCACATAGTGACACACAGCCAAACTGTATAGAAATATTTTGGGGAAGGTGATTATTTAAGTAGACAAGCTGAGTCTAGTTTAAAAAAAATCAGGGGACAAGAAGAAGAAACCTGTTCTTTTTTCTGGTGTTTGTAATTCCATAGCTGCAAATATATCACTTAAGGGAGAGAAAGGCACCTGGGAGTGGGGAAAAGGGGCGGGAATCATGCGATGTGGTGGGGCGTGTGACACCAGCAGTATTTTGGTTCTAGCCCATGAAAAAAATGGTTATTGTACCAGACAAAGAAAAACTGTTTTGTTTGGTTTTTCCCTTTTAAGGAAGGATTATTTAGAAGCATTGATTAATTTTATTTTTCCCTACTTATAAAAGAACAAGGGGTTTCTGTTATGGTTTCAGACCCATATTCGCTGATATCTTGTCCTATTTATGACGGAAGCTCCTAATGGGATTTATTTCTGTTGTAACATTATGTCCTGTATGCATTGCACCTGTTCACACAGAGTATATTGCATTGTGATATTTGTACAGATAGATGCTTCAAAGAAGAAACCAATCTAAGTCTTCTAGACTACTGGTCTATTAGTACTTAATTAAACTTAATTCTGTTTTTGTCTGCAATTTTATGTATGGTCTTGATTTATTTACTGAGCAATGATTTTTTCTTTACAGTTATCAGTTTTGTCTGAGATCAGTTTTCTATTGTATGGAGTCTTTCTTTCAGAGCCTCCTTTAAGACTGCCTCTGACTTTAAAATCATTACTAGGCTTTTGTCAGAGCAGATTTGTTGACACTATTCTCACATTAAAAAATTTTTAAAAGATTGCACAAATAAGCTATGCATTTCACTAGTTCCTGCTAATATGCAAAAATGTATTTATGATAATTACATGTACTGTGTGCCAGAACTGAAACAATACATTCCTCATAATGGAGCATAAATAAAGAAGGTGGAGCCAGCTGCTCTTAAACTGTTTATTTGCAAGCAGTAATGATATAGAGAATATACCTTTTTCACTCTGTTAGTCTGGCAATACTGAACCTGTTGCTGCATTAGACCGAGTTGCATTTTGCTGGATAGGGGAAGGAGGGCTGTCTGCTGTCTGGTAGGAGGGCTTTGTCTGTGCCTTTCTCTCTCTGTTTCTTTCTGTTTTTCTTTCTCTCTCCTCCTCTTCTCTCTCTCTCTCACTCGCTTGCTCTGTCTCTGTCTCTCTCTCCCTCTCTGCCCCCTGGTCCCTCCCTCTCTCTTGCTCTCTCTCTCTCTTCCCGTCTCTGTGGTTTGTAAGGTAGGTTGCAGTGTGTGTATATACACAACATCAAGAGCAGGAAAATGGACTCATTAGGGAGGCAGGCAGTCATTACCACTCACACTGTACTTCCAGGGAGACACCGATTATGAGAAGAGAAACTCAGCGCTGGGGAAGAAGGTAGGGCAGACAACTTTCATAAAAAAAAAGCCTGCTTCCTCAATCCCCCCTCTACCTATCATCTTCTTTAGCCCCCAATGCTTTTATTCTTTCTCCCTTGAATTTTAATTTCCAGATTTAAGTTTGACAGAGCTGTTGCTAGCTTGAAATTTGGAACATTTATAGGAGGCCTACCCTCTACTAATTTTCTTCCTACTTATTTAAGGGTGTGCCCTTGTGATTCAGTTTAATTACTTTAAAAATAATTACAAACAAACCTATTTTTCTCACTACAGTACCAGATAAATCAGTATCTTTCACTCTATAACAGACCCCTCCGTATGTTTGTTAGTCTCTTTGCTTTTCTTGTCTGTTTATGCAATTCCATCTGTCTGTCTATATATCATGTTGTCCTTATTTATTGCTAACTGGGTTTTGTTAGTCATGTGCCAGTGAGTTTTAGCTGCAGTGCCAGTGCGGGTGTCACTGAAGTGAGACTCTTGTTCTTTGTTTTACATTGAAGTTTAAAGTCCATATTTACAGTTTAAATCCTTGAGGCAGGTTGAATACTTTTTGCCAGCATATTTATTTGATGGCATTGGCTGTAAGGTGAGGGGTAATCACTGAGGGTGGGTAAGAATCTAGAAATTATTTTTATCATCATATACCCTTATATGTTACATCTGGGGGGTGAATTTTGAAAGGAACAATGTACTCTGTTTGGTAACTTTTATTTTGCAGATGGACTTTTGTATTTATAGGGATATCACTGTGGTTAGTAAGAATGCAAACTTTCTTAACAAACAGTTTTTATCCTAGGACAGTTTCTTTTTAGTGTGTTCCTATGTACTTATGCTTGGGGAGGGGGGGTGGGGGCTGGCTATTTTTTTATGAAGTGGAAGCTATGAAGTGTATCAGGCCATCTTATGCACAACTGCAAGGATTCACTGAACATTTCGGGGACTATAAATAATGTACTTGTTATTTCAAACATAGTTCTGAGGTGCTTTGTTTTTCCTTTATTTTTTTTTCTTTTTTATGGTGGGAAAAGTTGCATTTCACAACTAGCTGACATTGTTGAGCAGTTTTCCCAGAACAGCGTTCTTCGAAATTCAAAGGAGTAGTTAAATAGGTCCATTTGAAATGGACTCTTAATGGAGTTTTATTCGGATTTGTCCGAAAGTAAAACTGCCATTCATTTGATAAAAATTAAGTCAGATAGTAAGATACGCAAATGTTTTTGAGCATGTACAGGAGGAAGGATAAAAAATGGACGTTGATCTATAGAGATCTTTGATAATAACAATCACCTTTTTCATAATAAATTATTTATTTAATAGAAGTGGCAGACTTTTTTTTTAATTCCATTAGGCCTCTCTGACAACACAAAGAAGTCCATAAAGCAATATTCTTAAGCCACCTGGGATGCTAGAGCAGATTCCCAAACATATTCTCAAGGTTCAAACATAGTAAAATGTTTATTAAAAATCCATTATTCCAAGAGGGCGGTGAACTTTTACTGCTAAAAGTCTTTTTTTCCCCTTTCTTTTTAAAAATTTATTTGGAGCCTTTTAATTTGCTTCTGTTGCCTAAAGTGTCTTTTAAGCTGGAAAGGACAGCTTTGACCAAGAGCAGAACAAATACTAAGTACACTCAGGGCCTGTCAGAGGTTTTTTCCCCCCAAAGATCTAAAGGGAAACTTTTGGGGGAGTCTATTGAAAGTGCATGTTAATATGGTACACAGCATATAGTGTTTCAAATGTGATTTTCTCCATTTCAAACTCTTGACCCAAAATTTGTTTTAAAACTAACATGTCAAAAGTGTGCATGTCTCATGCACCTGTCATTTTCTATATAAACATTGTGAGGACTATCTGCAATCTTTTTTTTTTTTTTGTAAAGAAATCTTTCATGTATCTCTTGATCAACAATTCTCTTCTTCTGTATACATGTATGTGTGGAGATATCCATGTGCATATATGTGAATGTATGCATATATTCTCACACATGTATGGGTAAAGAAATCACAGGTTATTTGCAGATATGACATTTAAAAATTTTCATGTTAAGTATATTTATGTTAATGAGAAGCAAACAAAAAATGGAGAGGCTCTAAGGAGAAGATGAACATTTCTCTTAACCTTCTAGAAAGAATAAAAGTACAAATTTAGTCATATATAGGGTTGGCTTGATTTTTAGAATGTGCATATGATTTCCTTTGCATTATAATTATTAGTCTTCAGTGGATATAAAATACTTTTAGTATGAAAAATAATCTTGGCCTCTTTTGGGAGGGACTGTCAAAGTCTGTATACTGCAGGACATTGTAAAATGTGCATAAATAAACTTAAAACCAGTGTACTCTGCTATATGGGGCGTTGAAAGCTGAAAGGCATGTGTCACTGGAGGGCTATAGGATGCCAGGAAAGTCATTAACTAGCCTTACTAGTTACGGTGGCCCCTTCCTATCAGCACATGAAGACTGTTGAGAGCTCCGATGTCTTGGTCTGGTCACATTGGGGTTCGTTTTAACATTGGAGCAGACATTCATCTAACACACCCACATAAGGAAGTGCTCTAAAACAGTTATTTCATGCTTTGCCAGGCCCTATAGCTAAAACAGTTTGGCACTGAGTGACGCGTGTGTGCCTTTTAAACTTCTATGTGGTAAAAATCAGCCTTGGCTCCTTGACCAAAAATAGCGGAATAGCAAGACAGTATCATTCAAATGCTAAGCACACGTTAGTCTAAACCTTTTTTTTTAACTTAAGGGAAGAATTAGTATGATTATTTTTAATATAAAGACTATATAGTGATTTCCTGGATTTTACTCATTAAGATTTCAAAACTTGCATATACTTTACTTCGCATTTTTCTCCAGAAGCCTACATTCATCAAAAGGATCACAGCTGCATACTTTGCCCTGAAATGTGAACAAATAAATGGCATTCCTGTTTATTTATCTATTTTCAAATTTTAATGATTAGTTTTTGTGCTAATTAACAAATTCCCGTATTCATAAAATCTGGCACCTAATAAATATCCAATTGTGTGATTATCCACGCTGTCCTGTCTTTCCACAAATATTTCCACAAAGTGATCAGTGGATGTGCTTCTGGACTTACCCAAGCCTGAGCAGTGGCTGGCCATGCTACCATATAGGAACCTAAGTTCAGACTCTGAGCAAATGTGTTGTTCCAGGGTATGGCAAGGTGTGTCGAAGTAGCATCTTGCTGATATTGCCAACTAGCGATCCTTTCTGGCAAAGGAAGGATGGATGTTGACATTCTTTGAATGCTGCTAGCTCCAGTCTTCTTCAGTCTCAAGAGTGGCCGCCTTAAGTCTAAAATTTGATAATGGATATTAAAGCTGACTTGCCTTGGAGGCCACTTTAGAAATATATTTTAACAAACTACAGTTTTCACTGGAAAATATACTGAACTTCTATGAAAAAAGTAAAATAGTGTATCCATCTTAAGTTCCTCAACTGGGAAGAATCTTATTAGCATGAAAAGTTGCATAGTGCTGAAAAGAAAATCTAAATATTTTTGTTTGTATGGCTGTATAACAATCACAAGCAAATTATGGAAATCTGATGTCACTTATGGTGATTCATCTACCACAAGGACAATAAACACTAGCAGTTGAGCAAGTTTGTACTTGCAAGAGTTATTATTAATTTAGAAATCAACTCTTTTATTTTTTTAATATTGTACAGGCCATTTTGGTTACCTTGCATAATCTTTAGATATTATTTATAATGATACAAGTTATCAGCCATTTGATTCTTTGTTTCAAACTTTCAAATTCTGTATAGGATTCATAGGTATTTGGCAAAACTGGAAACTTATAATTTTCTCAGAGACTTATATTTTGTGCATTTCCATTGTTAAGTAATTTCTACCATTTTGCAGAATCCTCAGGGATTATATCCAATGTCAAATAGGTAGTAAAACCCTTTTAATTCTTTACCAAAAACCCAAGGGCAATATCTATATCTAGAAATTCTAGAGAATGCCTGAATTTATGTTTTCCTGTAACATACTTATTATATTTAATCACCAAATAACACTGATGCCAATTACATTTAATGTATCAAAAATATATTCTTTGAGCTCTTCTACTTCTGATTTCATCATAGGCAAGCTTTAGAGGCTGTGGGAGGAAATAATGCCATCTATCATTACTGTCATATATATGTAGTAACCACTACAACAGATGTTGGGAACAACATTCAAAGGCCCATAAGAAAAAAGGGCCTTTCTGCCGCTCTAGCTGTTCGACTGTAATAATAATTAATTGGTGTGCAAATTATGCTTAACTTTGGTTTCATAACCTTTCCTCTACTCCAGGATCTAGCCTTTGGTGATTCTACAGTTCACTTGACAGTAATCAGCTTAAGGACATGGCCCTTACCTTTAGGGAGTCTTTTGACACTCAAATGAAACTCCTGCCAGGGGTGTTTTGTAGTTCAGTTAACCAAAGCAACCCTTTTATAACTGCTTTAACTTAGGGAAAGCTAGCTACTGACTTCCAAGTAGGAATATTGAGACAAGGAGCAACAGCTGAATTTATTGACCTATCTAGTTACTAGATGGAAACTGAGGATAATATTAATTTTTGAATATTTAGTCTTTGAAACTGATGGGGAGGGTGGTCATTATAGCATAATATGTTTACTTCCTTGATATTAGAAGTATTTTGGCACTGAATACCTGTGGTCTCAAAGTATCATGAATTTAATGTACATGTCATGTTATAATGTTAAGTATTTATTTGAAAGCTTTCAATACTAAAAAACTAATGTAAAGATTTGCATTCAATACATATAAAACTACTAAATAGAATTTAGAATTTTTGGAAATTAAATCAATGTCCAATAAATTGATACTAAAAATGGCAATAATTAAGAATCTTATATATAATGGTATTGTTTTTTAAAATTCTTAATCTAAACTTTTAAAAATCATGTTTGAATTTAAATTATTTAAATTTTAATTCTATCTAATGGTTAGAAGCATTGAGTTTTTTACTAAATGAACCTGGATATTTTCTATTTTTACCTTTTCTTTCAGAAATGTTCTCTGAATTACTGTTGTAATCAAATTGTGATTTGTCATTGGCAAATTCCCTTTATAGTATGAGCTTCTTTCCAGTAAATGAGATGCAACTGGGAGAAAATTAAAATTGTCAGTTTGCTCAGGTACCAAATTAAAACTTAGTAAAAAACTTGCTAGCAGAAAACTATGAATGTTCTAGGCTATATAATTTATCTGGTAGATATATGTATGTATATGAAAACTGTAAGGCTATTATTGTAAACAAACAAAAATACCTTATTTAGTACGAAGTCATGTAAACTATGAAAATGTTATCTCTTTTATGTTTAAATGGGAACTAGGCAAATAGAGTGGCAAGGGTAGCTTTATATTGTTGGGTTTTTCTTTTTTTAAAAACTGAACATACTACAGTTTCTTTGGCCCACTAAATGTACTTGGGTCTGCATATATTTACTAATGGTTGCATCTTCTTGGTCATATGCACCTACCACCTGCACTTTAAGTTGGGTAAAAAGAATTGGAATAGTTCTTACTTTGTCAAGTCCTTCAAACCAACAGTGGTTTTTTGCCTCACCTCTTCTTGAGAGGGAAGAAGAATAGGGATGATTAGGAAGCAAATGGTGATAAGAATAAAAGTAGAGCTGCAAGTAGAGGGGTGGGTGTTTTTGAACCTTCTACCTTATTGTGAAAGAAAAAGACTTCCCAACCCCTGTAGAAGCCACCTAGCTTATCTCACACAGCACTGCCTTCTTCTGCCCCTATCTGCCATAGGTCTGCTAAATTCCTCCTCCACTCCAAGGTTCCAAAGGTGCTACCAACAGATCATAGAAGAGGAAACCAGAACATCTCACATTTCTGCTATATTCACTTGCCAGGATTTCTTTATACCTTTTGCCTTTTAAGCGTTAGGTTTGGAGTTGTGAGCATATTTTTGTAGTTGGTGGATAGATTTCATTTGTTTTGATAAGAAACCTTCCCAACAAAGTATTCCCAAGGCATGCAGCAAAACTGCATCATGAGTTTAATTAAAATGGTTGAAGTGATCGACTGTTTGTGTGTGTATTTCCTCTCTTAAAATGAAGTCAAATACTTTTTATATAAAATAAAAAGAAAATAACTCTAAACTTCCTGTCAGTTTGAATGGATTTAGGTTTCTTTTTACAAAGTGGCTTTCTGAAACCATTTCTGTGTAGTGGGTTTGACTAGCACATTCTACTCTATTCCCTGCCCACTTGCTACTTTGTTTTCTAAATGTTGAGTGAAGGTGAGTAATTTGTTAGTTTTTAAAAAAAAACATGGTATTATAACAGGCTCAGAATATCCCCATGCATATGACGATGTGTTAGGACTTATATACAATAACTTCTGTCCTATCAACCTAGCATCAAAATATGTGAATAAAAGTTTTAGAAACTATTTTCCTTGTATGTTGGGAGAAACACTATGGTATGGTTAAAAAAAAAAGCACTACTCTGGAGAACAGAAGGTATTAATTAATGCCAAAAAGGATTTAAAGTGGTTAAATCTGGAGGCCTGATTTCTAGTCCTGTCTGTAATGACTTTGAATAAATCATAACCTCTCTATTCCTCAGATTCCTTGCTTATAAAATGAAGGGGAAATTTCCTTCTCAGATTTTCTTTTATCTTAAAGAATGTATGATTTTATTTTAAATAGCTATACAATATTGCTTGCATTTTTTACCTATAAATCATAAACATCTGGAGAGAAGTTTAGGTTGATGATGGAAGAATAAAAGGATTTTAGTTGCTGTGAGAGAGCACATATACCTAATTTTTTTTTTTTTTTTGGTTGCTGTTGTCCTTAGCTTAAGTAGATGTCACTTCAGTGTATTAGTGGGTCTATTTAATGATTCAATGAATGCAATAAACCCCAAATTGTCAATTATCAGACAACGTGACATAATTGCCTATGGTGGGTTTGTTAAAAGGGCTGCTTTTCACCGAGTGAAACACTATGGTTCCATTCTTTCCCACTGGCCACTAGATGGAGAGGCGGTCCATGTCCACGGCCTTGCCCATGGTAAACAAGTTCACTTACGACTTTCCACTGGCAGAGGGGCACTGTATTCCTTTGGACATTTCTATGAACACACAACATGACATTTTGTAGAAACCATGAGAGAATATGTTCTCTTTATCATGTGATGTTCATGAAATACAAAATTTTTTACTCCTTCCTTAGCCACCATTAATACTGGTAGACCTACCAGAAGGCCAGTATTACAACTCTGGTTTTAGTTATCACAGTAGGGCCTTTTGCCTCTTTCCAAATTGTCCATTTAGAAAGGGCCCTGAAATGAATGTCAGCACGACAGTGCCACCTTGTGTCCCTGATGCATGAGCCAGTGAAAAGGAAAGAACAGGACATTTGCAAAAATTTGGCAGATTGTTTTAAGCTCTGATTTTGCAGTAGCTGCACAAAAATACATGCTTTAGTATGTTTGGTAATTCTAACTACCCAAGGAGAAATTACGACGTGTGCACTTTACCTCTTCCTTCATCTCACTTTGTATCAAAAACATTTTAGAAATAATAGGCACAAATAGGGATATGTCCAGTTCAGAACTGAGGATGAAGAAGGCAGGAATTGTCCAAGATATTCACCTCATTCTTACCATTTGGAAAGCCTTAGCCCAGACATTCCAGACAGCGAGGGGCGGCCTCCTGCACATTCTTAGAGCAACTTGTAGATTCTCTGCTCATCAGTCTCACATTATAGTGTTTGTAATACATTTTTGCATTGTTTCGTATTGTTTGTAAGCGTATCTTTCAACTAAATCATGGGCTCCTCAAGGATAAAGTCTATGTCTTATTCATCCTTTGCCTCCAGAACTTTCTATGTCATTCAACCTGGAGGTACTCAGATGTTTGAGATCTGAATGAATGATTATGTTTGGATGGTTTATAACTTCTTACTTGTTATTTTTGTTTTTTGGGTTTTTTTTTTTTGGTTTTAAATAATTTTAAGGCCTTTTCTCTTTGGAAAAACACATCTGATACCACTTCCTTTCCAAATTTCCCTTTATAAATTCACTTTCACATTAAAATGACTGTTTTTGATTGTGAAGAGATTTAATTGCCTATTCACAGGTACATATTGTAGTTGACTTTGGGGTAAAGATACTTAATTTCTAGTTTTAGCTTTATAACAAATTTGCTGTTATCTTGGGTAAGGTATTTAACCTTTCTAGGTCTGTTCCCCATGCATAAAATTAGCAGGCTGGACTAGTTGATCTTAAGGTAACTTTTGACTCAGGCTTTTTGTAGGGGCTGGTCATACCGTAGTATTACTTTAGTTGCATATTTGATTTATCAGTTTTTTAAGTACCATGATAGTTGAAAATTAAATTGCTATCCTTTGAAAGTACTATTTGATATACCATGTTTTAGAAGAGGAAACTGAGGCACGGAAGTTTTTTTTTATAGAGGGTTGAACTGCAAGTGGACCAGGCAATTATATTATAACTGATGGGAATTCCAGTTTTCTGTTTAATTTTTTGTTTGATTTTGGTTACTTGAGGTCCACTTTCCTTTTATCCCTTAACAATAAAGTAAATAAATTATAATTACTTTAAATAGTAAGATGAACTCATGCTTCAGTATGGGACTATAGACTATTTGCAATTTAGAGACTCTTTCCTGATAATTTGAAAATTTTTAAGTAATATTTAAAATGAGTGCTAAAATTTAAATTTCAGAATGTTTGCATGGAATTTACACTTGGGATTTCAATCTACATATTACCAAAAATACCAGCAAACTATATGACTTTGAGCAAGTTGCTTAAGTTTTTTTGCTTATTTGCAGAAAGGTAGTAATAGATGTTACCCTTCCTATCTACCTCACAAGGTAGGATTGTAAGGATTAAAGTAGTTAATGTAGCTGGAATTTCTTCATAAATACTAAAGCCCTGTATGAATATTAATAATATTTATCATTATTACTGTTCTAATTAGGGAGGGATGGATAATAGAAACCTACATCAAAGCAAAAACACATAGATTCTAAAACCACTGAAACTGATGGCATCTCTTAGTTGTAGTGTTTCTTGGTGGTTGTAGGCTCTGGAGATAGATGTTATGTTTACCCTATTTCCTATGTTTCGGTTTAAAAACCTGTAATAAATATAATGCCTTTGAGTCTAAAATTAGTGTTTTCTTTGGATCATTTTTTACCTATCATTCATATGTTCATTTTTAATAGTGATAAATTTATTAAAATAGAAAGCAAAGAATTTAAAATAACCAAATATGAAAAATTTTATATATCTTTTTGTTAGTGTAGTGTTGGACTCTACTCTAGTGGTCCTTTGACTTTAGTGTACTTTAAAAATACCTAGGGTGTTTGTGACCATTCGTATTTCTGAGCTCCATCTCTAAAAGTCTGGGATAAACTCAGGCATCCTGGGTTCTATCTGGTCCACACGGGTTAGAAAACGCTACCGCTCTACATTATACTCAACTGGGGGCTTTCTAAAGGAACACATTTCCAGATTCTACTCCCAGATATCCTAACTTAGAGTCTTTAGATCTAGATTTGGGCATCAATATTTTGCAAAAACTACTTTATAGATTCTAATAATACTGCAAGGTTTGGGAATCGCTGGTCTTGTTTTTAGGGTATATTATTTACCATTGCACCTGAATTCATTCTAATAATTCACATTATTCCCTAATGAAATCTAATCTCATTTTACATAGAAGTACAAAATTGATTCAGCTGTGTAAGAAAAATTTAGCCTTGAAAAACAGTTACCATTCTTGCCCTATAATCTCAGAATTATGGAAAAGAGAACTTACTGAGCACTTTAAACAGACATTGCTTAATTTAGTCTTACCAGTTACTTTGTTGTATACCCCGGTTTTCTGTCTCTGTTACAGACAAAAACAGCAAAAAAAAAAATGAAGCTCATAGAGTAGATAGTTTGACACAGCTGTTTACTATACTCTTTTTACTATATCATATTGTATTTTCCCCTAATTAATAAATCTTTATGAGGCTCCTATTATGTTAAATGATAATGTCTAGCTTTGAGGGTCAGAAAGTGTATTACTGATACGGTATAATAACTATTACTTATCCCATGTAAATGAAGTTGATATTTTTTTCTTATCCTGCTACTGAGAAATAACTTTTAGTCGGAAGTAGAATTCAAATTTTCTAAATGATCAGAAGGGGTCTAAGTAGTAATAATAATCACAATTATTGAACTGTTAAAGAACATTGTCTATGAAATCGCTTTTAATCCCCATGCCTTTGATATGAGGAGTTTCTTAACCCAGTTTATAGAGAAGGAAAGCCTGATTTGGGATGGTTAAGTGACTAACCAAAGAGTTCAGGTCTAGTAAGTGGCAGAACTGAGATTGAACTCTGTTCCAATCTAAACTTGACAACATTTGGTACTTTTACCACCAGTATATGTAATTCTGACTCTACAGTTAACCTTCAGAGTTAGGCTGTTTCTTTCTTTGGTAAATACAAGCCACTAAATGCTAATTAAACTTTGGGAGCTAAATTTATTTCCTTTGTAGGGAACAAACCATTTTGCCACACTTAATCAATCCAGTATTTTTTTTAAGTATTGTAAAGTTTGGTGTTAATAATACATAATATACTAGGGAATATCCATTGAAGTGAACAATCTTTTGTTTATATATTTTTTTATTTCAGAGTTGAAACTCTTTGATGGAAGAGATTATTTGAATGACATGCTATGAAACAATAATTTCATAACATAGCCATTGTTGTTGGTCTTAAAATAGTTTATTTGTATTTAAAATACAATGCATGCAGAGGTACCTGGGTGGCCCAGTTGGTTAAGCATCCAACTTCAGGCCAGTCATGATCTCATGGTTCCGTTGGTTTGAGCACTGCTTCCAGCTCTGTGCTGACAGCCCAGAGCCTGGAGCCTGCTTCAGACTCTGTGTCTCCCTCTCTCTCTGCCCCTCCCCTGCTCTAACTCTGTCTTTCTCTCTTTCTCTCAAAAAAAAAAAAAAAAACCCAAAATATAAAAATATGTAAATAAATAAGATCCAATGCAAGTATTAATAGTGTCAATGCCACAGTGCTTTCTAAAATCCAAAACTGAGCATTTTTGATGTCCTTGTTTTAGAAAAAAAGCCTCAAATAAAATTACAGCCTATTGTACACAGTGCAATATACAAACTAATACAGTTTCTCATTTACTAAGTATATAAACTGCTAAAATACTATATATACATTTTTATATATTTAATATTTGAAATACAGTAGAGGTATTAACACTTTAATGGAGCACTGAAATGCATTTTTAGGTGTAAAATGTATCATGATTTTATAGTTTAATATGCATATATTTGGGAGGTATTCTTAAAGGCTCTATAATTATATTTTAAAAGACATACTAACCAGGGTATATAGTGTTGTCTTTACATGACTTTCTAGTTTACTGGAAATTTGGGTTCTATTTCAACTTTATTCTCTAAGGGTTTTCTTTTCCCAAGTGGCATTCTTTTAAATTCTATGAAGCAAATGAATGCTACCATGAAGAAAGAAGGGTGAAAATATATAGTGAAGAAGTTTACCTATGCTTCCTCTTCATATGTAGAAATTAAAACATGATTTTTTAGAAAGTCCCATTTAGTAGTAGAGCATAAATTGGAAAATTTGGCCAGTGATTTATTTAGACTCCACAGGGAAAATCCTGTAGGGTGTTTTTGAATATCCTAAATTTATTTTGATTTGAGACCAGCTTAAAGGGCATGTCTATCTTAAAACAGTTCTCCATTTTCTCAAGAAAAATTCCAGTGGAGCTAGTTGTGGGAGGTAATATCCCAACAATGAACCTTTTGGGGCCAAATAAGCAATTTAACACAGATCACTCCATCCCTTTCCTTAAACCAAAGGCTGTCTTGCCCACTGGGCTTGTTTAATTTTGACTGCTAATTTTATTTCTCTGCAGAGGCAAAGGAGACAGGAAAAAGGAGGGAAAATAACGGATGGCATGTGGGTGAGGTTTTGGCTCAGGGAATAAATTTTAAAAGATCCTAGCCAGTGTAGGGATACAGAAAGCAGTTGGTGTCTGAAATTTACTCCGGTTTAACAGATTAGGAAATAGATGCCAATAGAGGTTAAATAAGTTGGCTAAAGTTACACAGTAGTTTCCAGTGTTGCAGTTAGTCCTGGGAACTAGGTTACTCATAGCTTCAATAAGACAACTGGTTAGTCCACTTTCCCTCCTAATATCCCTGCTTCCTTTTACTTCTCTCCTTTTTTCCCTACTATCCTTTAACATCTAAAAAATCCTTCTGGTTATAATTAACAGGTTTAGAAGCTATTTGAACAGTATTATTTTGACTACTAAGACTATTTAGAACTAGCTGACCTATCCAGGCAGTATATATCATGTTAAGCTCTCTGCATCTATTTTTTTTGGTGTATGCAGGTAATGAACATGGAGCAGGAAAAAAATGGCTTTGAACAAATTGGTTCTGAGCTCATTGGCAGACTTCTAAAAATGGAATAATATGGTGGGAACCTAATAAAAAATATGCTATTGTTTTTTTGTTGTTTCTTTGTTTTTAGATTTTTTAAAAAATTGAGCAGATAGTACAGGGCCCACAGATTACTCTTCCTCCCCACCATGGACTCACCTATTAGTAACATTTTACATTACTACAGTCCATTTGTTAAAATTAGTACACTTATATTGATACATTATTATTAAATAATGTCCATAGTTTATTCAAATTTCCTTAGGTTTTTAAAAATTATTATTCTATTTAGTTAAGCAACAACAATAAAAAAAACAAAAACATTTTAACCATTTCTCCCACCCCCCCATCTCCCACCTGTGGCAACCATCAATCTATTCTATCTATAAGTTTAGCTGTTTTTCTTTTTGTAAAGTATTTTTAAATTATTTTTATTTTTTATTTAAGTTTATTTATTTGAAAGAGAGAGAGAGAAAATGAGTGGGGGAGGGACAGAGAGAGAGGGAGAGGAGGATCCCAAGCAGACTCCGCACCATCAGCACAGAGTCTGACACAAGACTTAAACTCACGAACTGTGAGATCATGATCTGAGCTGAAACCAAGAGTCAGGTGCACTTAACTGACTGAGCCACACAGGCACCCCAGTTAGTTTTTGAAAAAAATTTATTTAGATTCCACATATAAGTGAGATCATGTTGTATTTATCTTTCTTTGACTTATTTCACTTAGCATAATGCCCTTGAAGTCCATTCAGTTTGTCTCAAATGTCACAATCTCATTCTTTTTTATGGCTAAATAATATTCCATTATATATACATGCCATATTTTCCTTATTTATTTTCACTGATGGACCTTTATATTGTTTCCATAGCTTGGCCACAGTAACTAATGTTGCAGTGATAATGAGGATACATATATATTTTTCAAATTAGTATTTTTATTTCCTTCAAATAAATACTCAGAAGTGGACTTACTGGATCATATTATTATAGTTCTATTTGCATTTCTTTATGGAACTTCCATACTGTTTTTTTTTTAATTTTTAACATTTATTTATTTTTGAGAGACAGATCATGAACAGGAGAGGGGCAGAGAGAGACGGACACATGGAATCTGAAGCAGGCTCCAGGCTCTGAGCTGGCTGTCAGCACCCGATTAGTGACCCGATGTGGGGCTCAAACCCACAAACTGTGAGATCATGACCTCAGTTGAAGTCGGACGCTTAACCGACTGAGTCACTCAGGTGCCCTTCATACTGTTTTTCTTAATGGATGTACCAGTTCACATTCCCACCAACAGTACACCAAGGTTCCCTCTCTCCACATTTTACCAACAGCTGTTATTTCTAGTGTTTTTGATAATAGTCATTCTGACAGGTGTGAGGTAAGATGTCATTGTGGTTTTGATTTCCATTTTCCTGATGATTAATGATGTAGAGCATCTTTCCATGTGCCTACTGGCCATTTGTATATCTTCTTTGGAAAAATGTTTATCCAGATCTTCTGCTGATTTTTTAACTGGATTATTTGGTTTTTTGGTATTGAGTTCTTTACGTATTTTGGATATTAAACCTTTATAAGGCTTATGTTTTGCAAATATTTTCTCCCATTCACTAAACTGCCTTTTCATTTTGTTAATGGTTTTCTTTGTTGTGCAGAATTTCCTTAATTTGATGTGGTTCCACATATTTATTTTTGTTTCTGTTGTTTATGCTTTTGGTGTCACATTCAAAAATCATCACCAAGACCAATGTCAAGAAGTTTATGACTTATGTTCGCTCCTCAGAGTTTTATGGTTTCAGGTCTTACATTCATGTCATTATTCCATTTTGAGTTAAATTTAGTGCATAGTATAAGGTAATGGTACAGTTTCATCCTTTTGTATATGACTGTCCAAATTTCCCAGCACCATTTATTGGATGCTTTCTCCATTATATATTCTTGGATCCTTTATCATAAATTAAATGATCATATATATGTAGGTAGGTTTGTTTCTACACTCTCTGTTTTATTCTTTTGATCTGTGTTTTGGTTTTTATGCCAATGCAATACTATTTTAATTACTAGAGCTTTGTGTATAGTTTGAAATCAGGGAGCATGATGCCTCCAGCTTCATTCCTCTACTCAAAATTGCTTTGACTATTAAGTCTTTTATGTTTCTATTCAAATTTTAGGGTATTTTTTTCTATTTCTGTGATATATGCCATGGGAAAATTGATAGGGATTACACTGAATCTGTATCTTCCTTTGGGTAACTTGGACATTTTAGCAATACTGATTCTTCAAATCCATAAGCATGGAATATCTTTGAGCTTATTTGTGTTTTCTTGAGTTTCTTTTACTAATGTCTTGTAGTTTTCTTTTTTTAATTTGAAGTTTATATATTTTGAGAGAGAGTGAAAGAGAGAGAAAACACATGCATGCACCACTGGGGAAAGGTCAGAGAGAGAGGGATGAGGAGATAATCCCAAGCAGGCTTTGCACTGTGAGTGCAAAGCCCTTTGCAGGCTTGGAACCATGTGATCATGACCTGAGCAGAAACCAAGAGCTGGAAACTTAACTGACTGAGAAACCCAGGTGCTCTTATTAATGTCTTATAGTTTTTAATTTATAGGTCTTTCATTTCCTTGGTTAAATTTATCCCTAGATATTTTTTTGATGCAATTTGAAATGAGATTGTTTTCTTAATTTCTCATTTTCTTAAGAATATTTTTTAAATATTTATTTTTGAGGGAGATAGAGAGTGAGCACAGGTGGGGGATGGGCAGAGAGAAAGGGAGACAGAAGATTTGAAGTGGACTCTGAAGTCCCACTCTGGGACTTGAATCCATGAATTGTGAGATCATGACCTGAGCTGAAGTTGGATGCTTAACTGACTGAGCCACTCAGGCACCCCAATTTCTCATTCTGATAGTTCATTATTAGTGTGTAGAAACACAATAGATTTTTATGTGTTGATTTTGTATTCTGGAACTTCACTGAATTTGTTTAAATTCTGATAGGTTTTTTTTTGATGGAGTGTTTAAGGCTTTCTATATGTAATATTATGTCATCTGCAAATGACATAAAAGTGACAGGTTTACTTCTTGCTTTCCAATTTGGATAGCTTCTATTTCTTTTTATTTCCTAATTGCTCTGGCTTGAACTTCCAATACTATATCTCTGTCTTGTTCATGATATCATTGGAAAGCTTTATAATGTTAGCTGTGGACTTGTCCCATACACTATTTATTATTTTGAGATATGTTCCCTGTATACCTACTTTGTTGAGAGTTTTTGTCATAAATGAAGGTTGAATTATGTCAAATGCTTTTTCTGTATCTATTGAGATGATCATATGATTTTTATCTTTTGTTACTGTTGTATATCACATATCTGATTTGCAGATGTTGAACCATCCTTGCATCCCTTGGATAAATTTCCCTTGACCACAGTGTATGAACCTTTTATTTATTGTTGAATTGGGTTTGCTAATAATTTGTAGAGGAATTCTGCATCTATGTTCATCAGTGATATTGGCCTATAATTTTCTTTTCTTGTGACATTCTTGTCTGGTTTTGATATCAGGGTAATTCTGGCCTTGTAAAATGAGTCTAGAAGAGTTCTCTCCTCTTCTTTTTTTGGAAGAGTTTGAGAAGAATTGGAATTAATTCATCTTTGAATGTTTTGTAGAATTTCCCAGTGAAGTTTTCCAGTCTTGGAATTTGTTTCTTGGGTTTGATTACTGATTTGATCTCTTTGCTAGTAATGAATCTATTCAGATTTTCAGCTTCATTATGAGTCAATGTTGGTATGTTGTATGTTTTTAGGAATTTATCCATTTCTTACAGGTTGTGCAATTTGTTAGCATATGATTATTTAAAATAGTCTCATAATGTTTTGTGTTTTTTGGTATCAGTTGTAATATCTCCTGTTTAATTTCTGATTTTATTTATTTGAATCCTCTTTCTCTTTCTTGTTAAGTCTAGCTAAAAGTTTGTCACTTTGTTTCTCTTTTCAAAAGCCAGTTCAGAATTTCATTGATCTTTTCTATTGTCTTTGTAGGGTCTATTTCATTGATTTCTGCTCTAACCTTTATTTATTTTTTCTAATTTTTCTTGTTCTTTTTCTAATTCCTTGAGGTGTAAAGTTAAGTTGTTTATTTGAGACTCCTCTTGTTTCTTAAGGTATGCATTTATCACTATCACTTTCCTCTGAGAACTGCCCATGCTATATCCGATAAATTTTGGTATGTTCCATTTCCTCTTTCAGTTGTGTCGTGGTATTTTTTTTATTTCTCTTTTGATTTCTTCTTTGACCCATTGAGTGTTCAGTAGCATGTTGTCTATTCTGCAGATATTTGTGAATTCTAATTTTCTTTGTATAATTACTTCTTAGTTTTATAGAATTGTGGTCAGAAAAGATGCTTGATAGGATTTCAGTCATTTAAAAATTTGTTAAGACATGTTTTGTGCCTTAACATATGCTCTATTTTGGAAATTATTTAATGTGTATTTGAGAAGAATGTGTATTCTGTTACTTTTGGGTGGAATGTTCAATAAATATCCATTGAGTTCATCAAGTCCAACATGTCATTTATGGCCAATGTTTCATTATTAATTTTCTATCCAGATAATCTATCCATGATGTAAATGGGGTATTAAAGTCTTATACTATTATTGTATTGCCTTTTTATCCCTTTAGGTCTGAACATTTGCTTTATATAGTTAGGTGTTTCTATATTGGGTCATAAATATTTACAAATGTTATAATTTTTTTGGTAGTTTGACCCTTTTATCATTATGTCATGCCCCTCTTTGTCTCTTATTGCAGTCTTTGTTTTAAGGTCTGTTTTGTGTAATATCAGTATAATTACTCCAGGTTTGTTTTAGTTTCCATTTTCATAGAATATCTTTTTTCTTCCATTCACTTTTAGTCTGTGTGCATCCTTACATCTAAAGTGAATTTCTTGTAGGCAGCTTATAGATGGATCTTAGTTTTTTGAATCCGTTCAGCTACTCTGTGTCTTTTGATTAGAAAATTTAGCCCATTTACACTTAGTAATTATTGATAGATACGTGTTTATTGACATTTTTGTGATTATTTCTGACTGTTTTTGTAGTTCCTATTTCTTCTTCTTCCTTTGCTCTCTTACTTTGTGATTTGATTTCAGTTATATACTTATATTCCTTTCTCTTTATCTTTTGTGAGTTACCATGAGGTTTGCATACAATAAATATACAAAAAATAAAGGGAAATATAAGCTCACAAGTACACTTATCATCATAAGCAATGAGTAATGTATAAAATTGTTGAATCAATATAGTGTACACCTGAAACTAATATGTTAACTATACTGGAATTAAAATAAAAAAACTTAATAGAAAACATAAGCATACTGCTAAAGAAAAGTCATTGGTTGCTCTATTTTTTTAGGTTTATTTTATTTTGAGAGAGAGAGCGAGCCCAGGGGGGGGAGGCACAGAGAGAAAGGGAGAGAGAGAGAATCACAAACACATAGTCCAACATGGGGCTTGATCTCATGAACCATGAGATTATGACCTGACCGGAGATCAAGAGTCAGATATTTACCGACTAAGCCACTCAGGTGCCACATAAGGCCATTGTTTTTTAAGTTCTAATTATAGTTTGTTGTAGGAATTTCAAATGGACATACGTAACAGTTTGATGCCTTTTCTCCTAAATTGATTATATGAATATAGGATGAAAAAGGGGACTATGGTAAAAATATGAATTAGAACTTTAGACTTCCCTACGGGGTTTAGTGCTGCCCCAAATACTCCTGTCTTTTGGACCTCATGAGAAAAATGCTTTTTGGTCCTATTACCACCTTGTTGAAGTTGTGGGTATGTATTGAGTCAATTTCTCACTGATGTAATAAATATTGGCTTTAAAAATAGATAAAACTTTTTTGATGTTGAGGTGCCTGTTGAATCTTAACCAATCACCTTTAATGCCATTAGTATAGTTCTAGATTCCAACTCAACTAGAATGTGAGTTTTATTTCATTATCAGCAACTAACTAAATAAATATACAACAGAGCATAGATGTAATTTCAAACATGCTACAAACAGGACCCAATGCACTAACAGATCCTCTAAATTTTTATTAGGAAATATTTAAGAGTTATTCAGAGTGCCACCATCCCAGTGAAAGTCAGGTATATGTCCTTATATGGAAACATCTGCAGACTTGGTTTCTGTTCTAGAATTGTAGTTTGAATTCATTGAGGTCAGAAGCAGCTACACATTTGGTTCACTAAATATTCTGTCTACTTGTAAATAGCAGCTTATTTCCTGATAAAGTTGTTGTTGTTTTAGATCTTAGTAATAAAGTCATTGGCAGCAGCACACACAGGCTAATTGTTAGAATATAATGCTTTGTTAGAAATGGAACATAGACTTCTGGTAATATTCTTCAATACATACGAATTGGAAGGGAATAAAATATGGTCCTCTAGGAAATATATTGCAGAAGACTTAAACTAAGCATCCCACAAAAAAGAATTTTTCTTCTATCTATGTCTTTACTAAACCTTTAATATGAAAGAAGAGAGTGGCAGCCACAGAATGACAGTGACCTAAAAGTGTAAAATCATAGTTAGTGGAGTTTGGGTAATCTTTAGGACAAATATAACCCGGGATATTTATCAGTGAGCTACAAGGGGGAAATGCTGCTTTCAGCATATTGTATAAAATGCTTAATTAAAATCCCTTTAAAATATAGTAACTTGTTCCTAAGAAATTAGTTGCTTTTGAATAAATTAGGACTAGAAAAAAAGGAAAGAAAAAAGAAAGAAAGAAGAATCCGGTCATTATAAATATTTTTACATGTAGGTACCTTTAATTTAAAAAATTGTTTTTTATTCCTAAATTCGGTGAGAGGGAGATGGGACTAGATTAATTCCATTTAAATATGCAATTCCAGATTTGTAGTCATCTTTCTGAATCAAGATAGAAAGACCATAAAAAAATTATAGTGTGGAAATTATATTTCATGTGGTGAGATGCAAAGTCAAGTTTTCTGTTCTAATAAGGTGAAAGTGGTTACCAAAGAAACAAAGTTTCTTATCACTATGCCTGAGGCAAATGTGGCATATTAAGCTTAAAATGAATTCTCCTCTCCTGAATGCACACAACTCTTATTAATGTTTGGAAATTATGCACACATAGGAAAAGAGGAATAAGATTTTCTGGATACATTTGAATAAACATCTATTGGAGTGTAGGGGCTATCTAATATCAATGGATACTTTATGGTGAAATGGCCTCAAACCCAGTTTGCTATTTCACCATTTACTTGGGTTTAACTTTAGACTGAATGACAAAAGAGGCCTTTTTTTTTTTTAAAGTGAGAGTTAGGTTCCCTGGTGGCCTGAAAGAGTTAATGCAATTTCCAAGAGTGTCCAACTTACTTCCAGGGAGTAGTGCGTGCATGTGAGAGTCTGGCTCCAGGATATTTGTTCACATCCCAAAACCAATTTGGCACAACTTAAAATGTCTGCTAGGGAGAGGATTCAGAGTGTTGTTAGGCCACGCAATTAGTGCTTTATTTCATGAACACCAAATTCACCCAGTAGTGTTTTGTTTTAAAGAAGAGCTTGAAATTCACAATAACGGGTTTCATTTATCAGAGCCATATGGGACTCACCATCTTTGGATATATTTGTAAGGCTTTCACAAAGAAGACTCCTTAGGCATCTCAGATTTCATGAATTGGAGGGCAATCTGGATGAATATCTTTTTTGGAAATGATGAACTATCTTATTTATATGTAGTCTTCATTTTCAGTAATCCTTGAGAAGCTAAAAAAAAACACACAGGAAAGAGTTAAAGTAAATTTCCTCTTATTAGCTTTTACTAGAAAACAAAGACCATAATTCTTAGATCAGGTTCATATGCCAAGTATACCTTTGATGTTGAAATTTGGCCACCTAATCTTTGCAGTTTGTGACGTGTATTTATGAGAGGGAAGGTGAGTTCTAAGTCTCAACCTATTTTTATACTTTTTGCTAGTTCTGTCGTGGTCATTTGTCAGTGGATCACTGTAAAGCTATCTGCAACATGCACACTGACAATATACTATTGTCGGTTCTTTTTTATGTCTACCCAAAATTATTTCCTTGGCGCCTCCTCTTTTTCCATACTTTTATGATCATGAGGAGTCTATCATAATGCAATATATTCTTGAAAATGTCAATGTAAATTATTTTTTTTGATATATCTCATATTTTTCTATTGATCTGTAAATTTACAGATTTAAAAGTAAAATCAAATGAATCTTCATTTGGCAGTGGCTGCTAATACTTTAATTTTTGGTTTCCAGAATCTGTTAAGCTATTAGTGACCTATAAACAAATATTTAAGTGTTTACTAATTAAAAATGAATATATTTTTAAAGCATAGTGTTCTCTTGTGTTGTGACAGGCAACTACTAGCTTTTTAGTTTCAAATTTTTATTTTCTCAGCTCTGTAGACTTTCTTGTAAAGGCCACACTTGATTCTGTTTGCTAAATCTGGTAAATCAGAATATTTGCAAGTCATAAATAGGACTCTAACAATTGCTATTGACCTATATAAAGTCTATGTAAACTTCATAGGGATGATAATTTCATTTTATTTTAAATTATTCTGATAAGTTGGTAATTACTTGAAATAACTCTTGCTCATCTTTCAATACTATTTTATTGTCTTTGGCCTTTTATTATCCTCTAGTTTATTAAAAAACTTTTAACACTTCATTTGCTAATAATGTTAATGTTGGCATGTTTCAACTTTCTCAGAGGATTTCCACTATATTCTGTTTTGAGTTATGAGCATTTTGAATAACATTAATTTAAAATAAATTAAATAGAACATTAAGTTAAAGTAAACTTCAGTATTCTTAGCCATCATTTAAACTTTATACCAATGCCATATATTTTAAATATGATTTCATAAAGATTAAAAAAATTTACTCTCCACCATTTCTTTCCTCATATGCACTTAGACCTTTTTTTACATAGCATACCTGTAGAGTGCACACTTGTATTGCTATATGTCACTGGCCCCCATAATAGACCAATGAGGCTGTTAGACAATAGGTAGAACATTGAAATCTTATAATGAGTTATATTCACTTAAATCAACTTGAGCATTAATTGAGCTGGATAGTCGAATATCTCATATTCTCTATTTCATTCTTAGTGAAACATCCTAAAATCATTTAATGAGTATAATCAATTGTTAAAATACTTTTAAGATTAAGTTATGTTATTTCTCTTTTCCTACAAACATAGGTATTGTGACCGAATAAAGTAGAGTGTTTTTCTGACTGAAAAATCTCATTGTGGAACTAAACGTCAACTTTCTTTTTGGCCGATACCCGGTGTTTTCATAGGAATTTTGAAATATTTTCTTTGGGAAAATGATACAGTGTTGGTATAATGGTCAATAGGAAACAAAGAAATTAAAGATGGCAGAAAGATTCAGGATAGGAGCATGTATGGATAGATATACAGTGGTATTTCATAGGTCTTTGGATTAGTATAAACTGTAGGCTATGAAGAGAAGATTGACATGTGGATCGGCAAGAAAATGTGGCTGTAATGATCAATGGCTAATTCTTTATGAAAATTCCTACTAACTTCTTTCTAAAGAACAGGAAGTAGGACAATTTGGTGGAGTGTGTGAATGGTAAAATAGTTGCATGCTGAGAGAAGGAGAGTATGAAGAAAAGAGATAAGAATTATACGTAGTTTTGTGGCTATCATTGCTTCCTTTACTGCACTTACTCTAAGTTTCTGTTGTAGGGACAAATTGCTCTTATACATAACATTTGTGGTTTAAGTAGAATTCACAAATCATTTGGGTTGAGTAGGAATTTTATTTGCTTATGGCAGTAAACCTTTTTGATTTTTAGGTGTGGTGTGCTATTATTCTTATCTATGGTCACTGTAAAGTTTATATTGTTTTGTTCAAATTATACTATGAGTATAATTATGTGGAGCAGATGTGTCAGTGTGTGTGTGTGTGTGTGTGTGTGCGTGTGCGTGTGCGCACGCGCATGTGTGTATGTATACACATGTAAAGAAGAACACTTTCACTTCCGTGTCTTTGTTTATCTGTCTCTTTCCATCTCTCCTGTGTCAGCTGCTTTTTGCTTGCCAGTTTTTCTTTGTGTCTATCTTTTTTATCATTGAATCCATCTGGGTAGAAAATAAAATGCTTGTTTTTTAAATTTTTAATCGTTTTATATTTTTCATTATTTTGTTCTTTCAACTTGTTTGAACCTCAAGAATTAAGGCTCAAGAATAAGGCATTTTGTTTCTCACATTCAAGAGCTGTTTCTGTTTTCTTTCTTGTCCGTTTGTCCATATGTTTATGGGTCTCTGATAGGCTGTGCAGTGAGACAGCAGTTTACTATCTGTGTGTGTGTGAAATTAGCTAATTGGTGTTAGCAGAAATATTTTCACATGTTTTATAAGCAAAGTGCAGCAAGGTATATAAATGTAGATATGATCCAGACACGCGCACGCTCACGACTGTCACTGCTCATGCATAGGCGCTCAGAAGTAATTAATGTTAATAAGATTTTAATGTGCTTGTGAGATCATAATGAGGAGAAATGAATGCTCTGATTAGGAAAAGGTAACTGTGTGTGTGTTTTGGCTTAGAACAAGATTTCAATTTTTATAAACCGCAATTTTAGAACTTGTTTGTGATTGCATCAATTGGTTTTTATTTTCAAATTAGAGGTCTGTTTAGCCATTTGAATGATTAACCAAATAAATGGGTGAAACCCTGATCATAAGGAATAGTGCACGTTTTCATTTGCAAGGCAATGTTAGTGTACAGCAAGGCTGTGATCATGTCTTTTGCCAACGTATCATTTTTTATGTTGTTTTTTAAAAGTCTTTTTCAGAAGCTACCTGTGAAGATAGAACTCATTTTTATAAATGTAGGTGTTATCTATATGTTCTGGAGATGCCAATCAGATACTGTTAACTATTGTGTGTGAGATACATTCCTACCAGTCAGTCATGGCGTATTTAGTGTCCAAAGAATCTGTGTTACACTTCTTGAAATGTTTATTGGGAAAAATGTAAAACAACCAAGATATTTCTTCCTACATGTCATTTTTACAAATTTTAGAGGCTTGACATCTTTGATGTGAAGTAAAATATCTCAGAGTAAACAAAGATGCTGTCTCATCATGGACTCAAATTCTATGTAGTCAACAGCCACACTATAGACTGGCTTGAATCCAGCTGGACACCAGGGGTCCTTCTCCACAACAAATTTTTGAAGGATATTGTTTACAGAGCTTTGGCATACATTTGCATTATTATTATTTTTTAATTATAGGGTAAATCTAAATTTCTATTAAGCACCCTTACTTACCCTGTAGCACATAGGAATTACTTACACATTTGCTAATATAACTAGTGGGTGAAGATATTCAAGGATTGCAATCCCTTTTAAAAGCAAGTATATGAGGACACCTGAGTGTCTCAGTCAGTTGAGCCACTGACTTTGGCTTACGTCATGATCTCACAGTTGGGGAGTTTGAACCCCACGCAGGGCTCTGTGCTGACAGCTCGGAGCCTGGAGTTTGCTTCATATTCTGTGTCTTCTCTCTCTGTCCCTCCCCACTGGTGCTTTGTCTTGCTATTTCTCAAAAGTAAATAAACATTAAAAAAAATAAAGGCAAGTATAGTGCTGAAATCTAGAAAGTCTTGAATGAATTGGGATATGGCTCAGTGCACTTTATTTCCAATTAAATCCACTAGATGTGGTTTAGGTTTCTTCTCTCAGGTTTTGGTTATATTATTACAATCTTGTGGCTGGGGTTTAAAAATGATGATTTAGAGGGGCGCCAGGGTGGCTCAGTCGGTTAAGCATCCGACTTCAGCTCAGGTCATGATCTCACGGTTTGTGGGTTCGAGCCCCGTAATGGCCTGTGTGCTGACAGCTCAGAGTCTGGAACCTGCTTCAGATTCTATGTCTCCCTCTCTCTCAGCCCTTCCCCTGATCACACTGTCTCTCTCTGTCTCTAAAAATAAATAAATGTTAACAAAAATAAAAATGATGATGAAGAAAGAGAAAGTATTAGTTTATTTTACTGTACAATTCTGCAATTTCTGTGATTCAAAGAGGTGTGTTGGATTTTGCTTTCCATACAATCCATGAGAATGATGATTATCTGACCAAGAGCAGCCTTTGCCATTAATAATATTTAATTGGCTTTGTTGAGACTTATGTCATTGAAGCAGAATTAGGACACATTTTCCCCACTTGCAGTTTGTAAATGAATTCATCCATGTGTTCTTCCAGTACTTACATGGCTTCCTATTGTAAATTTTCCTATGCAGTCATGCATATTTTTAGATTTTCTATTCTATGCCATTGGTCTGTCTATTCATATGCCATTGTCACATTATTTTAATTATAGAGGTTTTAGAATATGCTTTAATGTCTGAAATGTTAGCCTCCCTCCCAACCCCCACCAGCATGCTTCTTTTTCAGAGGTATCCTGTCTTTCTTGATTTCTTGTAATTCCAAATGAACTTTATAATCAAGTGGCAAACTTTGAGGGGGGAAAAACTTGATGGTATTTTTATTGGAATTATGATAAATTCATGAATTAACATAGGAACAATTCATATTTTTATGAGGTTGAGTCCTCTTATTCAAGAACCTGCTTCTTCTTTACATTTGTTCAATAACTTTTGTGTCTTTCAAAAGTTTTGCACCTTTTCTCCTTATAAAGGTTTTAAACATTTGCTACAAAGTTTGCTCCTTGGTGTTCTATTCATTTGTTTATTTAACTGCTTATATATATACATTTTTTACAAACTTTCTATCCTAAACAGAGTCTTCTTTCCTATAATATTTTCTAATTGGCTTTTTGTTTCTGTATAGAAAGGCTATGGATTTTTGTATGTTACTTTTGCAAACCCCCACTTTGCAAAATTCTCTTATTGTTTATGGTAGCCTGAAGTGCGTTATAGCCCTGCTTCTATTCTAGAACAGTGCTTGGTGTCTGTGAGACTATGGATGAGTTATTCTGAGCCATTTTACTCATCTATAGAGCACAGATAAGAAAACCAAACCCCCAGAGTGGTGGAGGGTAAACGAGATCATATAGTAAAACACTTAATATTTTGCCCAGCACATAGTAGGAACTCAATTAATGTTATCCATTAATAATGTAATGTGATATGATATAATGTAATACCACATGATAATATCATTGTTATTGTTATTATTATTATTATTATTAAAGTATGGTTAATATGTTATTGGATTATTGAAGGTTTATCATATCAGTTTTTGCTACAAGAATGGAATGAATTAAAGAAATGAAAAAAGTTTAAACATTCTGATGAACCTTGGTGATGTAATACACTGGGGACCAAAGATTAATTCAGAGATTAGGGTATTTTATAGCTGTACACATGTATTTCCATTACTTCTGCTTTAATTATGATTATTGCATGAAAGAATCTTTAGCTCTCGAGAGTAAGTGGAGGGAACTTCTTGATCACTTAGAGTGATTATTCAAACCAATTCATGGAGCACATTGATTCTAGCACTTAATACCTTTTTTATGGAATAAATATGGAACATATATTATTGATGTAAGCAGAATAATAGTGTTTGCCAGCCCATTATATAACACTTGTAAAGTTGATGAAAAAACAATAAGTGATAAAAATGAAGTTCATTGTAATAGTCCCTTGACTTTTGAGCTTCTACTCTAATTTAATAAAATGGATACTAACTTTGCAAATACATTCTCAATTCATCTGACACAGTCTGTTGCCGAAAAATGAAAATGCCAGAATTTCGGGGCTCATTTTATTCTTACTGCATGGTTATTTTGAGTGTTAAGTGAGATAATGCACTCGCATTATAATGCCATTAATATGATAATGCAAGTACCTGACTCATGGTAAGTGCTTGAATATGGTAGTTGTTTTGTTACTTTTAGTTTATTATTCCCTTTGCCAGCTATTCACTCCCATCCCCACACACAATTTTCAACTAGATATGGTCTTACTAGGAGTGTTGTTTTATGCTTAGAATAAATGAGGGAAACATGTCTTATACTGGTCATTAAAAAATCAACATAAAATAGCATATTTTATATAATTTTTCAATATTGAAATTTGCTAAGTTGGAAGTAAGACTCTCATCACTAGACAATGTGAAAGCTTTTATTGCTTGTAGATGAAATTTCTGAGGAGCTGCAAGGATGAAGAATAATTTCTCTCAAAGAATTATAGGTACATTTTGTCCACAGGTTAGAGTTTTCTGGAGTTCTGATTTAGCACTCAGTATAATTATTCGTCCTTAGCCTCACAGCTCCTCAGTTCATTCACTCATATGGAAAATAACATAGAGTATCTGTTAGGTTCAAAACATTGTTCTGAATGGTAGGAGATGTACAAAATAGCAAGATTAGTTACATGAACTTTCCCTACTCAAGAAGTCTAGTAGATTGTTCAGACAGGAAACAACGAGGTTATGTGCAAGGATTTTGGAGTCAGATTAGGTGGATTGAATCCCTACTCTTACACTTACTAGTTGTGTAACTTTCAGTGAGGTATTTATCCTATCTTTGTTTCAGTTTCTTTACCTACAAAATGAGGCTGAAAATAGTACCTACTGAATGGGATTGTCCTGAGGATTCAATGATTGGGTACAGGCACAGAATTTAAAACAATAACATAAGCTCCCAATAAATATTTGTGAGCATTAGTATTATTATTATGTAGAACAGAATAAAATTAATGCCTTAAAACAATGCAAAGTAATGCAGTATTACCGAAGATGTTAATAGTAATTTTCACTGTGGCTGGGGAATGGAATTCAGGGAACTTTATTAGGTGAAGTAATGTTTAAACTGAAACCTTGAAGCATGATTTCTATAGGGCAAGGAAGAATGGAAAGTTAGGGGCAAACTGATTTCCAGGTTGAATGAATAGTCTAAGCAAAGATTTAAATGTGGTAAAGAAGTGAAAATAAAGCTTCTGGGACCTTGCGGTCAAGGAGACTTGTTTCTGAAACCCAGCTCCGCTCCCTAATAGTGTGGCCCTGGGCAAGTCAGGCTCTTTTCATGTTCTCTGTCTCTGAGATGGAGTCTGATAACTCTAGGCAGTAAATTATAGCAGTTGTAAGGCTGATCATGGCATGTTATGCCTCTTGTCCAATATCTGTAAACCATTATTTTGTCTAGTTTTTAGCAGTTTGAGGCAGGAGACTAAGTGCTGTTTCTGTTACTCCATCATTTTCAGAAGCAAAGACCAACATATTGCTTTCATTTTTCTCCTTATTGAGTTTGGGACCTGTCATCTAATTGTGTTACACCCTGTAGCTGGGTACTTTGTTCTGTACTCACTATACTGCATTACAAGTTTTAGTTAGCTTATCTGCCTCCTCACTGAATTGGCTTCTTTGAGAATGGGGACTATGTCTGGTTCATTTCTACCCCACTACTAACCCACTACTCTTTGGAGTCTGGCACATAGCAGGCAGTTAATGGATATCTTTTGCTTTCCATTTAATTGCTACGAATTGTAGTTTTGTGCAGTCCTGTGAAAGACTTTGAGTACTATACTACAGTTTGGATTTTATTCAATAACAAATCACTCAGGACTTTTAAGGAGGTGAGAGAAATTCCCTGAGCCTTTATATATATATTTTTAGAGAAGATAACTCTAGAAGCGTAAAGATGGATTTTAAAATATGTTGGAGGTTGAAAATAATTAGATTACTTAGGATTTTAGGCAATAATAGTGGGAAAAGAAAGAGCATTGGCGGGATCTGGGGATTGTGGATGGGTGCTGCTAAAAGGAATGGTGGGAAAATGATGACTTGTTTTCACACATTGTTGATCAATTCCTTTAGAATGAAATATTAGGTTATTTTGTCTTTTTTGGCACCTAAATGAAGGATTTTAGTGTAAAAATTTGAGAGCTAAATTTCACAAGGTTAAATAAGTAATTAATGGTAAGGGTTTATCTAAATTCTGTTTTAGTTTTTTTTTTACTAGAATACAGTCTGAATTTAAGGTGTTTTATAGTTTTTAAGGGGAAATAGATTATGGGTTTTATTTTTTTATGTACAGATAATTTTCTGTTGTACCACAGATACCATTATCTCCTTATATACATTTTTCCTCATTATAATCCCTTTTCTTTGGATAATATATATAGTACAGATACGTCTTTCCTTGTTAGTTTTAAATTTTTTTCTAAAAGATTGCTTCTTTTAGTCTTTAAAACATGTTGGTAATGAACGCAGGGCTAAAAGTTCACTTTATGCAGTTAAGTGGGATAGTACCAGTAGAGTGACCCAGAGTGAGAATTAATTTTTCTCAAATATATTTTAACTTTGATTTTGTAGTACTGCCTGTCATCCAAATTTTCTTCTCTTTTTGAGAGATGTTAGAAGAGCTAATGAGAGAATAGAAGCAGCGGTAGAAGTGGGAGAACAAGAGACATTAAAACAATTATGGAAACCCTCCAGTGCCAACATTTATGTATATAATATAATAGTAGCTATTTGCAAAGTTAAGACACTTTTAACAAGAACATGTTTACAGTGGTCTGAAGGACATTAGTTAGAACTAATGGATTGAATATGTGGAAGAAAATATTTCTCCCAATGAGTTCTATTCACTTTGGCATAATCCTCTAAGGAACTAATGCTTCTTGAGAAGTGTGGTCTAACTGGAGAAAAAAGACACAATGTTCAAATCAACAATAGCATCCTGACAAGGTAGGGGAAGGTAGGGGAATATTTTTTATATTATATTCCATTTTTCATTTCAGTTTCTGAGGTGAACTATTTGTTACTCCTGTTTTAGAGAATGACACAGACAATGACTGTTATTTATTGAATTACCCTTTGTGTTGGTAATTGGACTAGGAGGTAAATATTACCTTATTCTTTATGAAAATATCATAACACAGATATCATTTACATTTTATCAATGAAGAATCAAAGGCTGAATTAGATTAAATACCTTTCATAAGGCTACACATCTAGTTACAGTGGAGTTATTTGGAATCAGTGTTATAACAGGTAAAAATGTATCGCAAAGTTGGATGTGTGTGTATACTGTTATGTACAATGGTAGGAGTTGCTCACTTTTATCCAGAGGAAGATATGCTTCTTGGACCTTGAGTGGAAAAGGGCCAGGAGGGGAGGCAAATGTTTGTGTTTTTGACAGAGTGAGTTTATCAGAGAATGAAAAGGCTGATTCCTCAGTGGCAAGTCTTTCCAAAGCATAGATACTGCTCATGGCACTCCACTGGATGGTGATGTCCAGAGCACCTGAAAACTACATTATATCTTGCTGAGGCCACCTGAGAGACCAGGAGAAATGGTTGCCACAGGGAAGTGTTCTTACAACTTTTAACTCTATTCAAAACACCTTTTGTGGGGAAAGTTACTTGGCATGGCTATTCTACACAGTTAGAGCCCACAGGACCCAATACTATGTAAGGAGTGCTGCATCAGTTTCACAACTGATCTGACCTCAAAGTCCATGGTCTTAACGACTGTGCTGTTTTGTATAACAGGTATATTATTCAGTATACTTGTGTCACTTGCAGAAAAGCCCAACACCTATTCCTACAAACAATGTTAAACTCCAAAGTATCACTGAGCTATAGCCCAGAAGAAAAAATATGTAGTATGATCTTTGACTATGAGTGGGGACCCCCCAAAATGTATAAGCAATTAGAAATTCTCTAATTCTTCTGCTTGCAAGAGTATTCACACCTAGGTGGATTGCAGAGATTAAAAAGCCCTGACTCTCAAGTTCAGCTATAAAGAAATCTAGTTATTTGCCTAAGTTTCAAAAGAATTAGTTCCCTAAGTATTTCAAAATGTTCAACTGGCTGCCCCAGACGCTCTCTTTGGAAGCTTCTTTCTCATCCTCATGGTACATCCCTCTGGCATGCATGACCAGCTGCAAGCTAAACCCTGTGGAATAAGAATTCTTTCATCTCTTTGTGTGATGTGTTTCATTTTCAGAGTTTGGATGATCCTCCTCGGCAGTGGCAGCAGGCATTGTTAGTTTCAATAGGCAGTCTGGATGCACAAGAACAGTCATCATAGAGAGACAGGCTCTGGGGTCCGTCCCTTCGTGCCACGGTGCTGTGTTAGATCACTTTCCTCTGCTGGATTAATGGCCAGAGAAAAAGGGAAACAAACTGTACCCAAAAGAATCCAATTAAAGTACTTGAACTTCACTGACGTCCATCCTATTGTTGTCTTAACTTCCTAACCTATGGTTAATTATTCAGACCAGTGAAAAGGAATAACATAAATAGAATTATCTTAAATTTCTCATTTTCTTTAGTTTGACAAACCATCAAAATTTTATTATGTAAGATGAAATAATAGTAATGTTTGGTATAGTACAACTTTGTTTTTATTTTGTTTTGTTTTGTTTTGGTTGATCTTTCTGTCTCTTTCCGAGTATCTTCGCTACCAGGACTTACTGTATAAAACTGCTTAGGATTTAAATTTCCATCCCTGTTCACAGTCTGTACTGCAGCATTAGTTCAGTCTGGGTCCTTTGGTTTCCTTGAATCTCCAATTGATCCCACTCCCATGGCTGTGATATTCTTTTCCTGGTTAATCAAGAATTCTCTATTTCTGCTCTGTCATCCATGCCACTGTAAGTAGGAAAGTAATTTAGGCTTTTGGCTTTCAGCCTCATCGTTTGTGAAATGACCTCCCCTGATTCTGAAGTTCTGTGTCCAAAATACAAACTAGGATTTCCAGGAGTAATACTTTGTATGTGTATGATGATTGATAGTCTGCAGAGTGTTTTCATGTATTTTATTTTATATAGTTCTCACCATAGTTCTGTGGGGTGGGGAGAATGGTATTATTGTCTCCTTTTTTCAGATAAAGACACTACAGCTCTGGGAGGTGAAGTGACTTAACCCCACATTAAATAAGTAGTAACTGGCTGAACCTGAGCTTTAAATTCAGAATTTTTCCTACATAAGGTGATGGTTTCCTACAATAGGGAGAAAGTTTCTTTCTTAAAACCTAAATTTCTTTATTGATTAATTACAAAATTTTGCTTGTATGAATGTGGTATGTTCATGCTTTGGGAAGGGGCTTCCTTAGACTTAATTGGGTTTGGGATGCAATTTGTGACACTAGTTTTATTAGTGAAGGAGTCTCCTAGGATTTCTAATTAAGAGAGATAAGAAGGAATGTGTTACCTTTCTAGTGTAGAATTTTGGTGTTATTTTGAACTCCTCTATCAAATTTGATTGTATTTTTCAATTTTATATCCATTCTGCTATATATCTAATATACCTATCCACATACCTATTAAATAGTTTTGTTTGCAATTAGGGAAGACATTAATATAATAGAATCCCTTTTAGCCAATCCCTGCTTCAGGTCAAGAGGATACTCTGAAAAATGGTGTATTTGGTTGTCTGTTTACCTGCTGGTATGCTGACCTAGAGTCATTTGTATTTGTTTTCAAATTTGTTTATGCCAGTTGAACGTGCAGTTGTAATTTAATTATGCAAACTGATAAAATTTGAGTAAAAAGGCATAAAGCCTTATTAATTTTATGAAATTTAAGTTGAATGCTTTGGAAAGACTTTTGAAAGTGAATTACCAAAACAGATTACAATCTAAATAGGTGTGGGCTAGATAAGTGTGTAAGATTACCTGAATTTGAGGGTAGGGGATAAATGTAAAAGTTCTGGAAAGATCTTGCACTGAATTTGCTTTGCCAGTCCCTATAATCACTCACTGACTTTAAGGAATCCAAAAAATTTAAACTTTCTCTGACTTCCAATAGGTTATATGATGTGGTACAGTTTGAGCAGGAAGAATTACGTGATTTAGCAGGTTAAGAGTCAGTGACAGCCCATTGGTCCTACATCAAAAGGTTAATCCACAGGTGTAAAGTTTTTTATGTTTTACTTTATTTTTAAAAAAAAATTAATGTTTATTTATTTTTGAGAGAGAGAGAGTCCGAGTGTGAACAGGGGAGGGGCATAGAGAGAGTGAGACAGAATCTGAAGCAGGCTCCAGGCTCTGAGCTGTCAGCGCAGTGCCTGATGCAGGGCTCAAACTCACAAACCATGAGATCATGCCCTGAGCCAAAGTCAGATGCTTAACCGACTAAGCCACCCAGGTGCCCCCATGTTTTACCTTTAAATAAATGAAATATGTGAAAATTGCTTTAATCTGCTTCTGTCTATGGCTCCATGTCCTGTGTACAATGAAGATAAAAATAATTTCACCTGATAAGGATTTTTTTGAGTGTGTGAGGATTAAATGAAACAGTACACAGATAGCACCTAGAACAATGCCTGTCACAAGTGCTAGAAAAGGTTGTCCATCTCACTCATCATCATTATCGTCCTCATCCTCCTCCTCCTCATCACCTGACTGTCTGCTGTGGGGCTCATGCATACTTATGTTAAAAACAATCCCTGAATCACTGCTCTCAGGGATTGGAATATTTTAGTAGCAAAACATAATAATTCTATTCCATTAACAGCAAAACTTTATTCCAACTTCCATTGAACCGTTTTTTTTCAGGATTTATAGGAAAATGTTTTACTATACCTGTCCTCAGGAGATGCTAAGAGCTACAACTCTGTGTAAGATGTAAATGAAAGGGTGAGGTGTAGTCTCAGCTGAAGACTATGGAAAGGACAGTTTAACGTGTTTTGCTGGAGTGGTGTGGAATGTGTACACCGAACCTGCCCACAGGGAGCCTAGATCTAGCCCAGGGACGTCTCACGTAAATGAACACTAAGCTACACGGTCACTACACTCTCACAACTGTAAGCAGCAAACAAAGGGAAGGGGAAAAAAGTGACAAAAATACCCTGTTAGCTAAATTTCAGCAGTTGTGTGGTAGTCAAATCCTGCCTTGAACAGTAGCATCCTACTACTGTGTGCCACCAGTTCCCAAATGCTCCTGCTAATTGGAAGGTTATAGGTTTTCATAATTGAGTCCACATTTAGAAGTTGCTCTTCAGGGGAGAATTAAGCATTTACCTGCTTTCTTTCTGAAAGCTGGCACACACAGTTTCATATCATTTTACATTCTGTTTTCCTACCTTAGAATGTCCTCCTTATATAGGAAAGAAGCTCCTGCATCAGGGTCAGAGAGAACACCAGCACTGCTGATAGTTTCCCCCTTGATTGGATATTAGTGATTGATTCAGTTGCAGTGGCATTAGAGTGAATAATTTATCAACCATTTATTATTATTATTATTATTATTCAAGTAAGTGATATTATTTGCCTTCTATAAATGACTTATCTGGCACTTCTATATTCTTTAAAAATAAAGCAAACAGGAAGCAAAACAAAATATAAGACATTTCCCAAAGTTCAAAAATTTTTAAATGACATAAAGTTGTTAAGTACCCTTTTCTGTTTTTAAATAGTACAAGCATCACCATTGGTCACTTTCTATGACTATTAAGGAATTTAGTCTATTTGTTTTTCATATTGTAGTCCATCCTTATCAGTTATAATAGTTTTGATTAAAAGAAATACTATTTTTTTACTTCATGGCTTATCATAAAATTGGGATTACCTTAGTTCATACAGCATTTTCCTACCCATAAATGTTATTAAAATTTCTCCTGTAGTCTGTCTTTCCTATGCTTTCATTTCAATTATTATTTGTCCTGCCAATTTCAGCTGTTCCCAGGTGTGTATCCATGTATATATTTTTTGCTCTCCTGTATATCATCATCTGTTAACTTGTATCTATCTTTCTAATCTACACTTCATTCCTTAGTTTGTTGATTTAAATTTAGCTCACTTTTTTTTAGCTGTATAATTTCCATAGAGTTATTTCACATGAAGACAACAGTAGAACTTAAAAAACTAGTCAGTATCCGAGAAAATAGCAGTGTTCATACTGAAGAACAATAAGCTAGGGATTCAGGCTTCTATACAGTGAGGACCAACTCATTACACCCGGTGGTTATGCAAGATATTTTTAAGGAGGTAGAATCAAGAGAATGTCTTTCTTCATTTGAAATTCATCTCAGCCAATATGATATTCAGAAACCCTTGCCAAGCACCTTTCTAGGCAGAGAAGAGAGTTAGTCTCAGTTTGGATATCTTCAGAATGCTATGTTCTTGACTCATATCCCTTGTGGACCAGCCCCTTGATAATTTAAATATTAAGCTGTAGATTAAGGTATTTCCGTAACTGGCTTGGGGTGCTTTGCTGAAATGCAAGCGATGGGTTAATAGTGATTAATAGTGGTTTGCTATGACACTAAAATTGAGTAGGCATGAAGTTGGCTTTAGTGCATAATAATGTTCAGAATATCAGGAAACATTAGATTGATAGGGTAGAAGAAATGTAAAATTAAGCTTATGTTCGTATACAATGATACTATTTCTTTTTTGTTTAGAAGGAAGTTTGGATATCATTGCAAATGGTATGAAATATGAAAGTTCATATATGATAGAAATATCAAAGTTCTAGCTAAGTTCTCATTTCTCTCCTTTGGAGAGATGTAGGGAGACCAATCTAAAAAATAAGAATACTAACAATGGGAGCATCTTTTACTTGCTTTTCAAGTAGTATATTTTTTTGTAATGTTGATTTTTTTTTTGCTTTGTTATCTATTGAATGATTTAACATGTTCAAGTGAAGATCAGATTGATATTTCATGTAAAGATCTGCTGGATGTATATACACACACTTAAAAATATGTATTCATGACATTTGACTAAGTTGATCAGCCATTAAATTCCATTGAATTATGTGGCTTATCAAACAGCAGATAAGCTATTGCTATCTAAGTTTGTTGGCCTGATGTTATCTATAATTTAATTCAATCATTGATTCATTTATTGTTTGACTGGGCATCTATTATGTTAGGAATTATATGTGGACAGTAGGGAAGGCAAGGACAATTAAGACATTGTCCCTTTCAGGGGGACCTGGGTGGCTCAGTTGGTTAAACGTCTGACTTTGGCTCAGTTCATGATCTCATGGTTTGTGAGTTTGAGCCCTGCATCATGTCGTGTACTGACAGCTCAGAGTCTGGAATCTGCTTCCAATTCTGTGTCTCCCTCTCTTTGTGTCCCTCTCCTGTTCATGTTCTGTCTCTGTCTCTCAAAAATAAATAAACATTTAAAAAAATTTTTTAAAAAGACATGGACCCTGCCTACTACAATTTGTAGTTTAGTGGATTTTATATGAAACATTCTTAGATTTGGTCTTTACTATTATAATATGTTGGCCTCTTAACTATTTTACAACCTAATGGTCTAATTATTGTTTTTAATGATCAAATATTTAATTTGCGTCTTTAGTGTTCTGTATACTGAATTTAATGTAATGCCAAAACCTTTAACAGATTATAATCCTTAAAGATAAGATAAATATTTTGAATATAAATATAAAATATCATGGTAATCAGAACTTTATGAAATACTTTTATAGATTTAATACTGATTTTTAGTTGTATCACACTCTTTCCTTTCATCTGATTTCTTCTTTATTTGGGAGAAGAGATGGGAAAGAACAATTGCCATTTGGTAGTGACCAAGTAGAAGCCTTTTGGTTTCCACCTGGTTTCTAGTTCAATAAAATGCAAGGTTAGGAGCCACAGGAGATGAAAATGGAGAGATATGCAGGTGCCTACCGTGAAGTAACCTTATCTTATATATGCCATGCTAAGGAGCTAGAAATGAGGTGAGATCCACTGAAGGGATCACTTTCCATTAAGTGAGGAAATGACTACTTAATTTTGTTGAGAAAAGACACTTCAGGTAAAGAGAAAGGACTAGAGTCTGTGAGACAAGACAATTAATGTTAATCAGGATAAAGTACAGTGACGGCCTCAATTGAAACAGTACCTATGATGTTGTGAGGAACATCAAGAAAGATGGGTTCCAGAGGCTTTTAGAAGGTGGAATTGACTTTTAGAAGGGGAATTTAGGGACTGCCTAGGTGGGAGTTGGATGCTATTAAGGAACAAAAGATGTTAAAGATGACTCTTAAGATTTTTGCTTGAGGACCTAGGTAGTGCTATTCATGGAAGAAAGAATTATTTGAGAAGAAACAGGTTTACTGGCCATTTTGAGGTTAGGGAGAGAGTGAGGATGGGAGATAAAGGAAGGATATAATTCAGTTGAGTTTCACATAAACTTACTTTGCTTTGAGAAACCATGGTGTGATCCTGTGACCTAAAAGAGTATAAATTATGGTAAGTCTGCCATGTTGAAGCAGGCTAAGGGGAATGAATTTCATGGGAGAGTACTGAGTAGGGGATTTTAAGGGAAATAGAAAGTTTAGAATCTGGTATTTATTTTCTTGGAATTATTGACAGTTTTCCTCCATTTTGTTAATCAAAAGCTAGACTGGGATATTCAAAAGTTTTAATGTTATGATGTGTCTGGGATTCCTCGGAGAGCAGTTGCTTTAAGGAGTTCTTTATATGAGGAGGCGGTATGGAAATGAAGGCAAGTTCAACTATTAGCCATATGAAGTGCTAGTTAAATAACCATGTAGAAGCCACTTAACCTTTTTGAGTTTCTGTTTTCCCACCTCTAAAATAGAAGGGTTGAATCAGCTGATCTCCAAAAAGCTTCTTAACAGTAAAAATCCTATGATTTTATGACCCAGTGAACAGCATGACTATACCTGTAGTATTACCATCTTTGGAAACTTTAACAACTGACTTCTAGTTAAGCCTGGTGATTGAACACATGTTTTTCCTTGTTCCTTTCTGGTAAGGAACTAAAAGTATAAATAAGACTAAAAATAAAAGACTAGAAAGAAAATGAATCCACCAGCATAAGGAAAAGGAAGCAATTTATGAGAGAGATACAGTTTTTGGAAGATATAAAGTGGATGGAGGAATTTGTAGAACCTAGAAATCTAAATACAGGTAGCTAGATAGTGTTATACCAAGGAGAAAACAAGTCAGTTCATGCTCAAGAACTGGCTCAAGAATTGGAAAACAATAGCTGAAGTAAAAATAAATTATAATTAATGTACTCAGAGAGATAGGAAAGATAGTACCTCCATGAAACATGACAGGATGACAAAAAAGACTAATCAGCATAAGCACTCTTAAAATAGCTGATGAAATCATTTTAATGGAAGGATTGAAATTATCCTGAAAAGAGAGCAAAAAGTCAGATAAATGGAAAATGAAGAGAAAATGGAAAATTTCAGATAAATGCAGACAAATAATATAACAAGCCCAAATCTGATTAGTAGTTTCAGAAAACAGAGGAGAGCAAAGAAAATGATGGGGAAGGAATGATCATAAAATTATATTTTAGAAATATTCAGAACAAACGGACATTACTTTCTAGTTTGAGAGAGTCTGCTGGGTGATCATAAAAAATATAAAGCAGATCTATATCAAGATACATAATTGGAAAATTTTAGACTACCAGCAATATATGGATAATAGAAGCTTCTAGACAGAAAATATAAACTTTATACTTTTGCTTAAGAATGGGAATAGTATCTGATTTTTTAATGGCTATATTCAAAGCTGGCATATGTGGCTTTAAAATTCTGAGGGAAAAATCATTTATAACTTGTAATTCTATACCTAGCCAAACTATTATAATCAGGTGTGAGGTGAAGGTAGGAAAAAGATATTTTTAGACAAATGATCTTCAAACTTTACCTTCCATTGATGCTTTCTCAGGAATCTTTTGAAGTATGTAGTACATCTAAATGAGGAGAAATTCAGGAGAAAAGAAGATTTAGGAAATAGGTGATGATAATGAGGTTAGAAAGGCCATGGTAATTTTGTGGACAACAGCTATGTATTGGTCTTAAGAGTAACTAGTACTTAGTTGGGCAGGAAGATGAGAAACTCTAGAAATGGATATGTTCAGAAGGAAGAATTAAAATGGACAGGATGTTTAATTTTAAGAGTGTGAAATATATTCAGACAGGTTTTACGTTTCTGTTGTAGATTCTTGGAATGTGGTCAAAGTGGCAATATTAAGTATAGGAAGGAAACATTGTTACAAAGAAGGAAATGTATTAAAAATACACTAGCTGGCTGAATATCAAGAGGATGAAAGGAAGAAAAGTGGATGGTATAAGAGAGCTAAGTCTTTATCTTTCATGATAGGAAAGTAATAGATTACCTATAATATACAAATAAAAATAAGAATATAAGTTTCCATATATTATTTAGAGATAAAGAGATAAACACTAAAAATAATTTTGACAGGTATCTCAAAGGGTAGGATATAGGGTGCTGTTTTTGTTTTTAAACTTTGTGGTACTATTTAACTAGTAAACTATATAGATATACTACGTTGGAAACAATGAGAAATTTTAATTTTAAAATTTAGAAGACTGGGAATAGAAGTCTTTTGGAGTTTTATTTTTTCATATAGAAGAGTAACTCTTGATGAAGTACATGTTTTAGTTATCTGGAGGAACTAAATCATTTATACCCTGGTGTTGCTGACATTGGGCATTCTGTTTCTTGAGAATAACTATTATTTGGAACTTATCCCTATATGGTACATGTGTTGTTTGCATGGTGAGAACTATGGTAAGAAATCTTAAAGTTGTTGCCACAATTCTCAGACCTTAAGTGTGTGTTCCAAATGAAAGACAGAGGGCTCAGGAGAAATGGAAAAACCATGAATAGACTTCCATTTGATTTGGTAGATATATTGTATAAGACAAATTAAACATAGTTTATTTGTTAAGCAAAGAATAACCTCCACTCATTCCAAGTAGTCTAAATACTTAAGATTTTTTCCTTTCGAAAACTTCACATGGCTAATTCATATATTCTCATGGAATGCTTTTAACTGTGACTCGTTACCTATTCATCTATAGCTAATATAAAACCACTTTTGCTGTGGCTTACAAAAATATGGAAGTTATGTGATTCAGTGCATGTAGTTCAGAATTTAGATTATCTTTCAGTAATCAAAAAATGCTTTGCCAAAAACCCAATACAAGTGTGCTCAAAATATCAAGTGCCTTTGAAGTTTTTAAATAAAAAACTCCAACAACAAAACCCAACAATAAACAAAAAAACCCCAGAACATGTCTTGTAAACAAAAGGGTTTAGCAGACATCCTTAAATCTCCTTGAAAGAATTTTTAGAACATAAGAGAGGCAGAAACAGAGACCGAGGTAGAAAAAGGGAATTTCTCCTTGAATATTTTTTTTCAAACCAAGGACATTTGGTGTTGAGAGGAGAAGGGGGAGAGAAGAAATGAAGAAAGAACATGATTTGTCTCAAAGATTTATTTTGTAATTGATTGTAGCTTATAAAGGTTTTCATTGATGGTTGTATGGGAGGGAGAATTCTAAGTTTCAATGCTGACACTTTGAAGAGCTGCCCTGTTGTTGCAGCTGCTTGGGCAGCCTTGCTCACACATCAATGGTGCATTGTGGCAGCTTGCTCTGCTTCCCTGTTTCTGATGGGCATTCTCCAGGCAGTGAAGGGCAGAGGGGCTGGCAATGCTGGTAACTGGCATAATAGAAGTTGTTGGACCGGTTTGGAATGTATGTGTGTGAACTGAACACTTAATGACAGCTTCTGTATTATGGTTAGTCTAAGTTCAGGGTCAGAAAGTACTTTCTGGTCAATTAATAGAGATAGGAATACATACACACACACACACAATTAATAGAGATAGGAATACACACACACACACACACACACACACACACGTGTGTGTGTGTGTGTGTGTGTGTGTGTGTGTAGTTGTCCTTTTGTGGCATAGAGTGCATATTATTTAGTTTTTGTGTAGTGGTTGGTGAAGGGACTAATGTTTATGACCTAAAAGAATTTGGCAGATAACTCAGATATAAGTACATTGAAATATTTCCTTCATAAAATGAATAATACATAATTGACTTTTAGTGTTCATTATTGATTTTTTAGGATATCCTAATTAAATATTTTCTATTATTTGTGAAAATCTGTTCCAGTTTGTTTTTCAGCTTTTGTCTGTATGTCCAATAACATGTCCAATCTATTCTTTTATAATCATAAACTTTTATAAGGGATATGAAAAGTTATGTCATACTAATTACTTCTCAGTAATTGATAGAGTAAATATGCAAAGCAACCAGTAAGAGGTAGAACACTTAAATATAGGTATCAACCTATTTGATTTAATTGACATTTATAGAATCTTACATCTAGCAGTAGTATAATACACATTCTTTTGAGGTACACATGGAACATTCACCAAGATGTTCTCAATGGTGGGCCTTAAAGCAAGTCTCAATAAATTTTAAATGATTGAAATCATACAAAGATATTGTTTATACACAATGGAATTAATGTAGAAATAAAAAGCGTAGAGAAAGGAGGGAAGAGCTTAGATGGCAAAGTAGTAGGGGAGGACCCTAGGCTCGTCTCATCCCTCGAACACAGCTAGATAAATATCAAATCATTCTGAATGCCCAAGAAATTGATCTGAGGAGTGATAGAACAAGCTGCACAACTAGAGGGAGAGAAGAGTCCACATTACGGAAAGTAGGAGGTGCTGACGTGTGGTTTTGGGGAAAAACAGATTGCAGGTGCTGAAGAGGGAAAGGAAGCCTATTGGTGGAGAGAGGTAAGAGAGAAAGAAAGAGAGAGATTAAGGAGGAGAGAGAGAGAGAGGAATAGAGAGAGAGACAGAGAGAACATAGGGGAGTGCTCAAGGAAAGGACTTCTCCAAAGCCATTTGCTGGGAAAGCAAGGAGCTTATTTTCATGAATTTTTACAACCAGCAGGGCTCAAAGACTGAAGTTTTAGAGGTCTGCAGAGGGGCTGGTGTAGAGCCCTGAGGGAGCTGCAGTTCTTCTGTGGAGAAGGAGGGTCCATAGCCTGGAGTCAGACAGCATGATTTGAGGATCCTCTGTGACACACCGGAAGAGACAGTTTCCTTTTGTGGAGCACATCTCAAAGAGGTGGCATTGCCTCACCAGGGACAAAAGAGCTGGCAGGTGCCATTTCCCTCCTCTTCCCCTTAGCATAGACTAATTTCAGCAATCAGCACAGCACCAGTAGTGGTGGCCTAAACAATTTACACTAAGCCCTGCACCCCCACACTCTTCAGGTGCTGCTTTTCTAGGGCAAGTGTACTTGAAAACCAGAGCAGCAGGACTCTCCCCCAGAAGACTGCCACACACACCCCTGCACACATCATGTCTACTGATCATAGAGTTCTGCAAAGCTTCAGCTCTCCTGGAAATAGCATTAGAGTTTTTTGGGTTTTTTTTTTTTTTTTTTTTCAGCAAGTGGACCAGAGCAGATTTAGTTAAAACTTGCCACACTGTGGCCAAGGTCCACTCCATACTTCAGGCATGAAGAAACTCTTCAGAGGACTTAACCTAAGGGAAATAGTAGCCAAAACACAGCAGCAGAGTGTACACCACATACACCAGAGACACTAACTGATGTGCCAGGCCCTGAACAGTATATGACGTCTTCTTCATAAAGCCATTACTGTTAGAAACAGGAAACATAGCAGACTTTCCTAACACAGAGGAAGACAGAGACCTACGCAAAATGCCAAAACAGAGGAATTCATCCCAAAAGAAAGAACAAGAAAAAGCTACAGCCAGGGATCTAATTGAAACAGATATAAGAAATTTGCCCAATCCAGAATTTAAAGCAACAATCATAATGATACTAGCTGGGCTTGAGAGAATTATAGAAGATACCAGGATTCCTTTACTGCAGAGATAAAAGACCTAAAATCTAGTCAAGCTGAAATGAAAAATGCAATAACTGAGATTTGAAACCAACTGGATGTAATGACCACAACGATGGAAGAAGGAGAGGAATGAATAAGTGATATAGAAGAAAGAATTATGGAAAATAATGAAGCTGAAAAGAAGAAAGAACAGTATTAGATCATGAATGGAGATGTGGGGAACTCAGTGACTTCATAAAGCATAATAATATTCATATCATATGAGTCCTAGAAGATGAGGAGAAGTAAAAAGGGGTAGACAGTTTATTTGAGGGAAATTATAGCTGAAAACTCCCCTAATCTGGGGAAGGAAACAGATATCAAAATCTAGGAGACACAGAGAACTCCCATCAAAATCAACAAAAGCAGGTCAACACCAAGAACTGTAATAGTTAAATTTGCAAAATATAGACATAAAGAAAAAATCCTAAAAGCAGCAAGACAAAAGAAGTACCTAACTTGGAAGGGAACACAAAGTTAGTGGCACATGTCTCCACAGAAATTTGGCAGGCCAGAAGAGAGTGACATGATGTATTCAGTGTGCCAAGTATGTGGCCAAGAATACTCTATCCAACAAGGCTATTATTCATAATAGAAGAAGAGATAAAGATTTTCCTAGACAAACAAAAACTTAAGGAGTTTATGACACTAAACCAGCGCTGCAAGAACTACTAAAGGGGACTCTTTCAGTGGAAAGAAAGACTAGAAAGGAACAGAGAATATCTCTAGGAACAACAAAACCAGTAATAAAATGGTACTAAATTCATATCTTTCATTAATCACTATGAATATAAATGAACTAAATGCTCCAATCAAAAGACATAGGGTGTCAGAATGGATTTAAAAAAACGTATCTATATGCTGCCTACAAGATATTCCTTTTAGTCTTAAAGACACCTGCAGATTGAAAGTGAGGGGAGGGAGAACTGTTTATCATGCAAATGGACATCAAAAGAAACCTGGAATAGCAATATTTATATCAGACAAACTATATTTTAAACCAAAGACTGTGACAAGAGATGAAGAAGCATGCAATCTCATTGTAAAGGGGTTTATTAAACAAGATATAACAATTGTAGATAATTATGCCCCCTATGTGAAACACCAAAATATATAAAACAATAACAACTATAAAGGAAATCATTGTTAATAATAGTAGGGGATTTTTAACACTTCACTTACATCAATGGACAGATTATCTAAACAGAAAATCAATAAGGAAACATTGGGTTTTAATGACACACTGGACAGGTGGAGTTAACAGATATATTCAGAACATTTCAACCTAAATCAGCAGAATACACAGTCTTTTTGAGCGCACATGGGACTTTCTCCAGAGTAGATCACATACTAGGTCACAAATCAGGCCTCAACAAGTACAAAAAGAGTGAGATCATACCATGCATATTTTCTGACCACAATGTTATGAAACTTGAAGTCAACCACAAGAAAAAATTTGGAATTGCCACAAATACATGGAGATTAAAGAATATCCTACTAATGAATGAATGAATTGACCAGAAAATTAAAGGAGAAATTTTAAAAAATACATGGAAACAAATGAAAAGGAAAACATGACAGTCCAAAACCTTTAGGTTGGAGCAAAAGCAGTCTTGAGAGGGAAGTTTATAGCAATACAGGCCTACATCAAGAAACAAGAAAAATCTCAAATATAAAACCTAACCTTACACCTAAATGAGCTAGAACAAGACAAATAAGTGAAGCCTGAAGTCAGTAGAAGGAAGGAAATAATAAAGGTTAGAGTATAAATAAGTGATATAGAAATAACAACAACAGAAAACCCAGTAGAACAGATCAATAAAACCAGGAGCTGATACTTTGAACCAATTAATAAAAATGATAACCCCCAGCCAGATTTATCAAAAAAAAAAGATCCAAATAAATAAAATTACAAATGAGAGAGAACACAACCAACACCACAGTAATACAATTATAAGACAATATTATGAAAAATTAAATGCCAACAAATTGGGCAATCTGGAAGAAATGGATAAATTCCTAGAAACATAAACTATCAAAACTGAAACAGGAAGAAATGAAGAAACTTGAACATACTTATAACCAGTAAAACAAAAAAATTGAATTAGTAAACAAAATCTCCCAACAAACAAAAGTCTAGGGCCAGATGGCTTCACAGGGAAAGTCTACCAAAAATTAAAGAAGAGTTAACACCAATTCTTATCAAACTGTTCAAAAAAATAGAAATGGAAGGAAAACTACCAAACTCATTCTGTGAGGCCAGCATAGCCTTGATTACAAAATGAGACAAAGACTTCATTAAAAAAGAGAATTACGGGCCAGTATCCCTGATGAACATGGGTGGATGAAAGAATGCTCAACAAAATCAGTAGGAAATTGGACCCAACTGTACATTAAAAGAATCATTCACCGTGATCCACGTAGGTTTATTCCTGGATGGCAAGGGTGGTTCACTGTTTGCAAATCAATCAACATAATATGCCACAGTAATAAAAGAAAGGATAAGAACCATATGATCCTTTCAATAGATGCAGAAAAGGTATTTGACAAAGTAAAGCATCCATTGTTGATAAAAATGCTCTACAAGTAGGGATACAGGGAGCATACCTTAACATCATAAAGACCATATGTGAAAGACCCACAACTAATATCATCCTCACTGGGGAAAAACTGAAAGCTTTTCCTCTATGTTCAAGAACAAGACAGGGATGTCCACCTTTACCACTGTTACTTAACATCCTACTAGAAGACCTAGACTTAGCAGTTACATAACAAAAAGAAATAAAAGACATCTAAATCAGCAAGGAAGAAATGAAACATTCACTATTTGCATGTGATATGACTCTGTAAAAAATCTGATAGACTCCACCAGAAAAAATACTAGACTGCTACATGAATTCAGTAAAGTAGCAGCATACAGAATCAACATACAGAAATCTATTACATTTCTATACACCAATAATGAAGCAGCAGAAAGATAAATCAAGGAATTGATTCCATTTACAGCTGCACCAAAAACCATAAGATACCTAGGAATAAAACTAACCAAAAAGGTAAAAGATCTGTACTCTGAAAACTATAGAACACTTATAAAATAAATTACAGATGACACTAAGAAATGGAAAAACATTCCATGCTCATGGATTGAATGAACAAATATTGTTAAAATGCCTATGCTGCCTAAAGCAATCTACACATTTAATGCAACCCCTATCAAAGTAACACCAGCATTTTTCACAGAGCTAGAAAAAAGTAATCTTGAAAAGGAAAAGCAAAGCTGGAGGAATCATAATTCCAGACTTCAAGTTATATTACAAAGCTGTAATAATCAAGACATTATGGTACTGGCACAAAAACAGACACATAGATCAATGGAACAGAATAGAAAACCTGGAAATGAACCCACAACTATATAGTTAACTCATCTCTACAAAGCAGGAAACAATATCCAAGGGAAAAAAGACAGCCTCTTCAATAAACGGTGTTGGGAAAACTGGACAGCAACATGCAAAAGAATGAAACTGGACCACTTTCTTATACCATATACAAAAATAAGTTCAGGTCCTTCAGCCATTTTGAGTTTATTTTTGTGTATGGTATAAGAAAGTGGTCTAGTTTCATTCTTCTGCATGTTGCTGTCCAGTTTTCCCAGCACCACCTGCTAAAGAGGCGGTCTTTTTTTCCATTGGATACTCTTTCCTGCTTTGTCAAAAATTAATTGGCCATACATTTGTGGGCCCAGTTCTGGGTTCTCTATTCTATTCCATTGGTCAGTGGTTCTTAGCGACACTTTCTACAATAGACAAATCATGGAAAGAGTCTAAATGCCCATCAACTGATGAATGGATCAAGAAGATATGGTATATATATATATATATATATACAATGGAGTACTACATGACAATGAGAAAGAATGAAATCTGGCCATTTGTAGCAAAGTGGATGGACCTCGAAGGTGTCATGCTAAGTGAAATAAGTCGGGTGGAGAAGGACAGATACCATATGTTTGCACTCATAGGTCTAACAGGAGAAACCTAACAGAGAACCATGGGGAAGGGAAGGGGGAGAGAGAGTTGGGGAGAGAGAGGGATGCAAAACATGAGAGACCATTGAATACTGAAAATGAACCCGAGGGTTGAAGGGGGAGGGAGAGGGGGAAGGGAGGTGGTCGTAATGGAGGAGGGCACTTGTGGGGAAGAGCACTGGGTATTATATGGAAACCAATTTGACAATAAACTATTACAAAATAAAATAAAATATTAAAAAAATAAGTTCAGAATGGATGAAAGACATAAATGTGAGACAGGAAACCATCAAAATCCTAGAGAATATAAGCAGTAACCTCTTTGACATCAGTTGTAGCAACTTCTTACTAGATACATCTCTAGAAGAAAGGGAAACAAAATAAGAAATAAACTGTTGGGACTTTATGAAGATCAAAAGCTTCTGCACAATGAAGGAAACAATAAAAAATAAAAACTAAAAGGCAACCTTTGGAATTGGAGAAGATATTTGAAAATGACTTATCTGATAAAGGGTTAGTATCAAATTCAATCCCCCAAAACCAAATAATCCAGTTAGGAGATGGGTGGAAGACATGAATAGACCTTTCCAAAGAAGACATGCCTATGGCTAAAAGACACATGAAAAGATGTTCAACTTCACTATTCATCAGGGAAATACAAAGTGAAACCACAATAGATATCATTTCACACCTGTCAGAATGTTTCAACTTGACAACACAGAAAATAACAGATGTGAGCAAGGATATGGAGAAAAGAGAACCTTCTTACACTGTTGGTGGGAATGCAAACTGGTGCAGCCACTCTGGAAAACAGTGTGGAGGTTCCTCAAAAAGTTAAAAATAGAACTATCTTATGATGCAGCAATTGCACTACTAGGTATTTACCCAAAGGATGCAAAAATACGTATTTGAAGGGATACATGCACTCTAATACTTATGGCAGCACTATCAACAATAGCCAAATCATGGAAAGAGCCTAAATGTCCATTGACTGATGAACAGATAAAGAAGGTGTACACACACACACACACACACACACACACACACACACACATACACCATGAAATATTACTCAGCCATAAAACTTAATGAAATCTTGCCTTTTGCAATAACATGGACAGAGATAGAGTATCATATGCTAAGCAAAATACATCATTCAAAGAAAAACCAATACTGTATAATTTTGCTCATATGTGGACCTTAAGAAAAAAAACAGAGAACACAGGGGAAAAAAGAGACAGGCAAACCATAAAACAGACTCTTAACCAGATAGAACAAACTGAGGGTGGCTGGAGCAGAGATGGGTGGGGGTGGATTTAAATGATTAGTCTTAAGGAAATTGTGATGAGCACTGGTTGTTATGTCTATATATTTTTTTAATTTTTTAATTTTATATTTTAAATATTAATTTTTAATATAATTTGAACTGGGTGATGTAAACATAAGAAAAAAATAAAAATGGAGAAATTTGAAGAATTTTCAAATATTTGGAAGTGAAACTACATTTTTAAATAATCCATGGGTCAAAATCAAAATCACCAGATGCATTATTTTCCTGGGGGTTCTGTAACAAATTACCACAAATTGGATGGCTTAAAGAAACATAAACTTATTCTCTCATAGTTCTAAAAACCATATGCACCTGAAATCTGTATTGAGCTGAAATCAAAATGTTGGCAGGGGTAGACCCTCTAGGGAAGAATATGTTCCTGTGTCTTCCACCTCCTAGTGGGTGTTGGTATTCTTGGCTTGTGGCCACATCTTTTTGTGTGTCTGTGTGTCAAAACTCCCTCTGCCTTTCTTTTCTTTCTTTTCCTGTGGTTGCAGAGACTGACCTGTGTAGTCCAGAAAATCTCCTCTCAAGATCCTTAATCACATTTTTTGCCATTAAGGTAATTTTTATCTGTTTGCCATATATAATAATATTCACAGCATCCAGATATTGGGACATGGACATATCTCTGGGGCTTTCATTCAACTCACTACACCAGGTAAATCTGAAAATATATTTAAATTAATTATAATGAAAACATGAAATAGTAAAATTGGGTATGGCACAAAAGTAGTGCTTAGAAGAAAATTTATAGCCTTAAATTCTTATATTCTTATATTAAGGAACATCTACAATTTGATCTTAGCTTTTGCCTTGAGGAACTAGACAAAAATTGGGAAGTGATCACAAATATGTAGAAATAGGGAAACAATAAAGCTAAAAATAAGTAAAAATAGATAAATAGAAAAAATGAAAACAGCTTTTAGCTTGAAAATATGAATAAAATTGATAAGCTTTTAGGTACAGATTTTGAAAAATGTCAGTACAATTACTAATATCAGTAATCAAGGAGCAAAATCTCTACAGATATTTTAGATATTATATTAGTAATAAGAGAATGTTTGAGTATTGCAAACAGCTCCATGGCAATATTGAGCAATTAGGTGAAATAGACACATTTTCTGAAAGATACAGCTAACCTAATACTTGATGATGAAGTAAAGACTAAATGCTTTCTTATGTATATCAGTGGCAAAGTGATGTTTACTCTGACCAATTTTATTTAATGTATTCTGGAGGTGCAATAAAGCAAGAGAAAGACCTGTGTGTCAGAGGGGAAGAAGAACTTTATTCAGAAATGACATAATCTTAAAGAAAAATTTTATATAAAATTCTTATGATTCTATACAAACTACTAAAATTATTAAAATGATATATCACGGCTGCAGTATATAACATAAATATACAAAACTCAATTATATTGCATTACATTAACCACAAATAATTAGAAAGGAAGTATAAAATACTATTTATAATAGCACAAAATTAGATATATTTAGGTATAAAATTAACTCTGTATAGATAGATAGGTATATACATAAGACATAATCACATAGATACTTGTAACTTGTACATTGAAAACTAACAAAATATTAGTGAAAAAAATTGTATAGATGCCCTAAATATAATGACAAATAAACCATGTTCATGGATCCCTAAACTCAATATTGTCTTAACAATGTTGATTCTTCCCAGTACAATCTATAGAATCAATGCAACCTTAATTGAAATTATAGTAAGCTTTTTATAAAAAATGGACAAAATATTTCTAAAATTTATTTGGAAATGTAAATGACTGAGAATAGCCAAATAATTTAAAAAATAAACAAAGTAAAAGGACTTACACTACCTGATTTTGAGAATTAGCTCTAAAGCAGTGGTAATCTAGATGGGGTGGCTTTTGGATGAAGATAGACATATAGATCAATACATAAGAATGGAGAACCCAGAAATAGATCCACATGGATGAGGCTAGTAGATTTTTTTTTTACAAAGGTGCCAAAATAATTCAACAGGCAGAGAAAATCTCCCTAACAAATAATACTAGTACAACTGGTTAAATCTGAAAATTTCTAGAAGACCAGAGAAAATGTGTGTAACCTAGAAGTAGGCAAAGCTTTCTGAAAAAGAATACCAAAACCATGCACCATAAAAGAAAGTAAAAGATAAAATAAACTGCATCAAATAAATAAGACTAAATGGACTCTTTAAAAAATATAAAGGTAAGCCATATACTTCAGGAAAATATTTACAATACATATATCTGACAAATTATTTGTATTCAGAATATCTAAAAATTTCTTTCACACAACAAATAAAGAGATGAACAATGTATAAAAATGTGAACAAAATATCTGTCTTTCTATGGCTTAGGAGTGACTTTAACTTTCTGTTGTTCTAATTGAATTTTGCAGTAGCTTTTATTATTACCATCCTTTTATGTTACTCTTCTATAGATAAAACTACATAATAATATTTTAGTCACGTGTCCATATTACTTGACATATTGACTATAGCTTTTAATTAGAACTGATATCCACACATAAAAATTTTGTTGAAAATATCCCTAAATTTACATGCCAAATAGGTTATATCTGTGAGATGGTGTGTACTGGAATATTTATGGCAGGGATTATAGAAAGTGAGATAAAAGTTAAGAAATGATTGTGAGCTACAGAGGATCAATTGTATAAATGCACATATTCCCAAGTTACTGTTTAAATTTTTTTAATGTTTTATTTATTTTTAGGGTAGGAGGGGCGGGGGGAGAGAGAGAGAGAGAGAGAGAGAGAGAGAGAGAGAGAGAGAGAGAGAGAGAGAGAGTGAGAGTGAGTGGGGGAGGGGTGCAGAGAGAGGGAGACAGAATCTGAAGTAGGCTCCAGGCTCTGAGCTGTCAGCACAGAGCCTGAGTGGGGGGTCAAACCTATAAACCACAACTCGTGACCTAAGCTGAAGTCAGATACTCAACTGACTGAGCCATGAGCCACCCAGGCTCCCCAATTCCCAAATTATCTTAACTTGTAAAATGTATTATAAATTGTCTTTGCATAGTTTGATAACATAATACAAATTTTGATTTATAAGAGAGGATGGAAGAGACCTTAGTTCATTCACTCACTCATTTAATTATACATTTTTCAAATTCCATACATGCCCCCAAATAAGATATCTGATTGTAAGTCAATGGATTCCCTGTTTTATCATGGAGAAAAAAAGATTGGGGGAGCTTTGGATGCAATAGATAAATATTTACATACCTATCTTGGTAATTTAGTAACATACATATAATTAAAAATAATGTCACATAAAATGAAATAATTTACTAATATTATTTTTTTAATTCTAATTTTACAGAAGTTTTATTCAGATTCTTCACATACATTTATAAAATTAGCACCTTTTAAAGTTTTAAGTTTCTCTTTAGTTTTATCTAAATTTAGTTTAATTATAGCATATTTTATATCCAGGTTTGATGCTGTCACTTAAAATATCACAAGACACAAATGCCATTTGCATAATACCAGGGAATTGTTTTTAACACTGTTCCTCAATCATATACTATGACCTCTATGATGTAGTCATATAATTCTTTGTTTTTCGAAGTGATTTTTGAAAGCCTTATTTACATTGACATCTAATATGATTGTGAATTAAAATGCCAGGAAGAAACCCTATACGTGTATTAAATTTTTTTATCTCCATTTTTAACTATTCTATCATAATGACTGTAAGACTATCTAAAATAGTATTAATTGAGATCATTTCTAGCTAATACATCTCTCCCAAGTAGAACTTTGTTGTTTAACATAAAGTAATTAGGAGTGTGTTTCATAATATGGAACTTCTCTTGTGAGAAATAACATTGAGTAAACGTTTTGCCTTGTATCTGGAAATTTACCATATTTAGTCAATACTTCCTATTTGTTTAAATACTAGAGGTTTATATGTAACCACCAAATACTCTGTGTCTCAAGGAACATATGGTACAGAAGGAGAGACAGGCAGGTCATCAGACATTTTCAATACTGTACAATGATTGCTGTAGAAGCAATTTACTACAGAGAGGTATGGAGGCATATAGGAGAGGCACCTAACCCAAGCAGGAAAGGGTTCCTATAGGACGTGGTGGGCAAGATGACACTGAAAGGTGAGTAGGAATTAGCCAGAAGTAGATGTGCTGAGGGTATTGTAGGAAGAGGAAATAGCTTGTCCGAAACTTGGAAGTTTAAACAACAACAACAACAACAACAAGCAGAAAAACAGTGTGTGACAGAAACTGTGTGCATAAACTGTGAGATGCTGGAGTGAAGCTTGCAGGTGAAAGTGTGTGAATGTGTGAAAGATGAAGTTGTAGAGGTAAACTAGAACATGCATGGATTATTATAAATCTCTTTTTAGATAAAAATCTTTAATACATACTCTTGTAGATCATCCAAAATTACTATTTTAAGAAAAGTGTTTAAGAAATGCTCAATTAAAATGTAAATAAAAATTCAAAAGTAGTCATATCTTTATAAACAAAGGACAAATTATTGGTTTTACTTTCTATGTATGTGAGCAAAGACTGAGAAATGACCTTTCAAAGTAGTCCTTAATACATAAACCCTATGTTAGTAACAATTGTTGAGTTTGATTCATTTTATGAAGCTTATGGCTGCTTTGAAATGTACACAGTAATAATCATCTCAACATTTGGTTTAATTCAGCCAAGATTATTTATTTTACTTGAAACAGCAGACACTTCTGTTGGGATATTATTACAATTATCATTACCATTTATCAGTATGAATCATATGAACCCAAGGCCCTGACTTCGGTTTTTTTTTTTTAGAATATTAAAAATAAAATACATTTTATTGAAGTATAATTAACATTCAGTGTTATTTTAGTTTCAGGTGTACAATACAATGATTCAACAATTCAATACATTACTCAGTGCTCATGACAACATGTGTAGACTTAAAAATGAAAATGTGTTTTTCTCACTTCTTTTTTTTCTGTTTATTTATTTATTTTTTTAACATATGCAATTATTTTCCATCATTTACACTACAGTAGTTACAATTACACTCCAAACAGAAAAGCAAAGTAAAAAATCAAAACCCCAACTTCTATTTCATGTAATTAGATTTATACAGAAATTAGAAGGTTATGTAACAACTAGTTAATCACCTAATTTCACAGCTATCTGAAGTGGCAATCGTTATATAGCAGCTTATCTATGATACATTCGAGATACATGATACAATTTATTACTTGCCCATAAGCTAAAACACAGCCTGCTTAATACCTTTCCTTAAATTCCACCTCTATACTACAATATGCTTGAGGTCCATGCAAAAAAGTAGCTACCTTTTATATAGGAAATGGATGATTAAGTCTAGATGTTGTAAAAGCAACTTCATTTAAACATAACCACCCCCACCACCAAAAAAAGAAGAGGAA